>NW_024367663.1:0-93480 GCF_014805655.1 Passer montanus
TAGAAGCTCACCAGATCTTTCTCTTAAGCTATGTTATTTGTTGTCATGTTTTGTAGTGTATTAAAAAATTATTGCTGTGTTGGATTGTAGAACAGGAGTGCTTGAGACTGACAAAAAATGGGAGTAAGAAAAGAATTACAGCTTTCTAGATGAAAAACCAAATATGCTTGTCTTCCTCACAGAGACCTGGTCAGTTGGTGAATTATAAAGAAGTTTAACTGTAGTGTTAATTATCATTCTGGAATCTCAGTCCAACAGGATAACTATAATCATCCCATTACTCCAGAAATAACCAAGTTAGAGGACAATCAATAATTTCAGGCTCAGAATGGTATGTTCAGCCACTCAGATATATATTTAACCTCTTATGTTTCTTATAAGGCATACCTCCAGAGTGTGTTGCACACTCATGAATTTAGAATAATCTATGCAAGTTGATCTGCTTTTGTATTTCTTCAAAGCATTAACTGTGTAGTTATTAATTAGATAATGAAAAAGCACAGTACTGCTCAAAAAACTATGGTTTGATAACTTGCACCTGTAGTAGACAGGAAACTGGCTCCTTGTGGAAATACTTTTTGTAATTTTTGGGTACATTTCCATACCTGTAGTTCTAATAATACTGAGTGTTTGATTTTTCTCTTTTTGTCATAAAGCCACTTTTTTTACTTGGTTTCCTGTAGAAATTTAAACTGTGAGATCCCACCAGCTATCAGTTTGTCACTCTGTGCTGAGTTTATTTGAAATTACTGGCAAATTACAACAAAATTTGGAACATAAAATTCTGGAAGTTGTGACATGGGAGAATGTGAGGCAGAGCTCTTTTCATCTGAGGGAAAGCAGACACTGGCAGCAAAGTCAAAGCCTCAGTCCTTGGAGATCAGAATTGTGTTGGAGAGGCCCTGAGCATTCTCAGCTAGGCAGTATTTGTTTGAGGGTTGGCACTGGACTAAATGCCTTTTAGAGGTCCTTTGACAGCTCATTTATTCTGTGAGCCCTTAATGAACGAATCTGTGTGCTGAATTTCTCATGTCCACTGACATGAAAGTCACTGGTGTTGAATGAAAGGACATGGACTTGGAAGATCTCTCTGTACGTATCCTAGGAGCAAATCACACAGTATATCTGGCATTAGGACTCAGAATCAGGTAAGAAATGAGGTCAGAATTGTTTCAATATAAGCCCCCACTGGAGCAAGATCCAAAATGTTGCTGTGTTTTTTATGCACTAGGTTTCTCTGTCCAGAGTAGTTGTCAGGGCAGCATCTGTCCAACCCCTCTGCATTTTACTCTGGACCATGAATATGTTGTCCTCCCACAGCTGGCTAAAAGTGGCATAAAATTGGCATAAACTCTGTTATCTGTCCTTGCAGGTTTCAGAGAAATTTAATTCTCACATCTGATCTTGATTGTGTTTTTACTGCTGTGTGATCCAATATTACCTGGGCTATGCACCCACCCTGACTGTACTTAGCTGCCTTCCTTGAATGGCTTTACTGGGAGCTCTTCATCTTCCTGATGTGAAGTCCAAAGAATTTAACAATAAAAGTCTATGAAAATGAACCACAGTCAGTAACATGCCATGATTAATCCTTGTGTATTGCCCCTAAAAGTGAAGTATTTGGGCAAAAATTCTTTCTTTTGATTTTGAAATAAACTTCTGTCTTTCATTTACACAGACTAGTAAGCACTGTCTGCCTTCTCTGAAAGGAAAAATCTTGATTTGCAGGGGTGGCATTTAGCTGAAACCAGAAGAGAATCTCTATGAATGCTGAGTTCAGTAGATGATTGTTTGGAAGGAAAAGAAAGCAAGTTGCAAAAACCTATTTTGGAGTTGGGGGAAGTCAGCTTACTGGTCTGAACAGACTCAGCTTCAGTAGATTGGAGTTTGAACAGGATTAGTGGGGCTCTGCTTCACACCACTGTGGAGGCTAAGACAGGGGAGTTCTTTCTCAGGGTGCTGGAGTCCTCTGCATACTTCTGCACCCAGTTAAGCTGAGCAATAGAAAAATGTCCTTTGAAGTCAGTGCTTCTTACAGAGGATTTGTTCAGCCTCGCTGGTAGAAACTGCACCCTCTGAGCTGATGCCAGAATGAGAGTCGTGTTTCGTTGTGGTGGTGAAAATCTACCACATTTTCCACTTCTTCAGCTGCTGTGTCCAACTAGAAAAAAGCTCTGTAAGCTGAGGAAAACCCCAGTTGTGTGGTGAGAGCATCAAGAGATGCATTCATATTCAGAATAGAAAGGACATGGTTTAAAAGGAGAAGCACATAAGCCTCATGATGGATGATAGTCATGTCTGGCACATGGAGGGCAAATTGTTTTCTCAACTAGTTCTTAACAAAGACTTTAATGAAGTACATCTAGGAGAGGGCTCTAAATTAGGAGAGGGCTGTAGCCAATTACTGTCTTTTCTAGCCTCATTACAGGCATGAAAAGTCATAATTTGAAAAGTCTTCTATGGAGAACATCTTTAAAGTAAACCAGTCAATTTTGGTAATGTTTGAATTACATGAATTGAAATGTAATAGGTAAATGCAAAAAAGTTTCTTAGAAATATTTTTAAAATTTATCCCTTTTCAAAATTTCTGGGTCTGGGAGGTTGCATCTCTTAGCATGTCTTTTGAAAAAAACTTTTATTTCCATCCCCAACATTTTTGAAGAAAGCCCATGAATTCTCATGTAGAAGGTCTGGTCTAGCTGCTTCTTTGTGCTTTAGAGCTTGAGTTTGTGGGCTAAATTGATTAGAAACTATTCCAGTGAGCATGTTTCTGAGAAATGTGATGAAACAATGCATAGTAGGTTGGGTAATTAGGTCACAATTCAAAACATCCAAATCTATAATTGTGTCTCATTTTAGGCGGTGATACCCTTAGAGAAGGAAAAAAGAAAAAGCTGTTCCCAAGTGGGCTGGAATTGATTTTAAAGTAGAAAAACACAGTGCTGATGACAAAATGGTCATAAATGGGGTAGAACAGAAATGATAAAGGAGAACAAAAGAAAATGGCAGCTCTAATTTTGGGGAGATAAAAACATGTGTTTTCCATCAGGAAATCCAATTAAGATTTCTTCCAAAACTGTTGAGCTCTGGTCTGTTTGAAAGCCTGGTATGGAGCAACCAAAAGTACAATAGTAAGAGGCTGGCATTTCATCACTGGAATGTCATGGGACACAACTCTACAGAAAACATAGTAATTCTGTAGTCTTTGGCAATTTAGACCTAATTCATTGCTGTGAATGAGAACACTGCATATGTACACATCTGGACATACATTTGCACTTCAGGATTAGCCTTGCTGTAGCCTTGTAGCCTGGTAAATGTGGATTTATTATCACTAATATAGAGGCAGCAGGTTAAGCTAACCCAGCAAGGTCTCAGGCTTTTTCTGAACATCGCTTATGTGCAGCTTTGCTTGAGCCTGGTTAGTTATTGCTGAAATATTTTTTTCTAATGTTTGATAGCTAGTGCCTAAATTTTACTTATAATCATGTGATATAACCATAGTTTTTAGATAGCTAGTAACAAGAACTATTCTGTGCAGAATGAAATATTTACCATATAATCATAGAGCAGCTTGTTTTTGAAGACACCTTCAAAAGTTATTTCATCCAACTCCCCTGAAATTGACAGGGGCATCTTCAAATATATAAGCCTGCTCAGAGGCCCATCCAACCTGACTCTAAATGTTTCCAGGGATAAGACATTTGCTGTCTCTCTCAACAATTTGTTCCAGTGTTTCAGCAACCCTCATAATGAAAAACTTCATCCCTATATTTAGACTAAATCTACCCTCTTTCAGTCTAAAATCATTACCCCACATCGTGTCACAACAGGCCCTGTTAAACCTTGTCTCCATCATTCCCTAGCTGGGAAGAAGAATAGGCTGTCTGAACAGGGAGCTTTTGCAGAAAAATGAAGAAACTTTCTGGCCTTTGGAAGAAGAGGCAGGTAAGAAAAGTACAAGTATGTTGCTAGTCTTGTAGAGAGAAAATGAGAAAGGTGGACTCATCTAGAACTCAATCTGGTCACTACTGTGAAAGATAATGAAAAGTGTTTTCACAAAAACATTAATAGTAAAAACATGGCCAAGGAAAGTTTCCATCCATTATTGGATGAAAGGGGAACACTGTCACCAAGGATGAGGAAAAGTCTGAGGTACTTAATGCCTTCTTTATCTCAGTCTATAACTGTAAGACCAGTGATCCTCAGGGCTCTCAGTCCCCTGACATGGTAGACACGGACAGGAAAAAGAAAAGCAGAAAACCGGGAGGAAGTAGTTATTGACCTGCTGAACCACAAGTTTAGACACTCATAAGTGAGACCAGATGGGAGTCATCCAAAGGTACTGAGGAGGTGGCAGAAGAGCTTGCCAAGCCTCTCTTCATCTTTTATCATCAGTCCTGGTAGACCAGGGAGGTCCCAGGTGACTGGAGACTGGCCAATGCTTACATCTACAAGAATGGCCAGAAGGAGGATCCAGGGGAATACAGGCCTGTCAGCCTGACCTTGGTGTTATGGAACAGATAATTTTGAGTACCTTTGCACTCTAGGCATGTAGGACTGTAGCAGGCCCAGGGCCTGCAAGGCCTCCCTGGAGGTCAGAAGCCTGAGCTAGGAAATGCCAAGTCACGATGATTGGGCCTTAGAAGCCGCTCTCCTCCTCCTTTTGGACCCTGCTTATCTCTCTGTAAGCCCATAGGTCACTTTCCCCTGACCCTTACTATTGGACAATTTCCAAAACCCCTGTAGGGTATATAAACCCCTAATTCTGCCTGGTTCGGCACAGGAGCTGTCACTGAGAACCTTCGTGGAAGACCCTAATAAAGAATCCTGCAGAACCTTATAGAGCTTCTTCTCCTCTCTCTCCCTGTGTCTGCTGCTGCAGCACCAGCAAGCTAAAGAGCTGAAATCACAAAGAGCTGATAATCACTGAGAGCAGAAATCACTAAAGCTTGCTTAGGCTGCCTGCAGCTGGGAACTGCTTGGGAATTCCGCCGCTGTGCTGAGCCTACCTGAGCTGTCCTGGCCACGGCACCTTACTGGGCATCACCCAGTTGGAAACTGCTGTGACACACTTCTGTTTTTCTTTTCCTCAGTCTTCCTCGAACACGGTTTTGTAAATTGTGTCTGGTCCACAGCATTAGCTCAGAGGTCAAGGTCTCCTTTTAGTGTGAGTCCATATAATACAGAGGAAAGCTGACATCTTGTTAATAGCATTTAGTTGCTGTTACAGGGAAAACCCTGCTAAATACCAGAGAGGTCAGAGTATTGTCTGTTTGAAGATATGCTGTAAAGCAATTGTTATAATTAGTACTAATTAGCCTCTCTGTTGACAGAGTTGTAAAGAAGCCAAGTGAGATTTTTTTTTTTTCTGTTTTAGTGGTGTCCTTTGCTGTGATAAAGCTGTGTTGGTACATTTGCACTTCTTAATTTTCTTCTCCAGGAATCTGAGCCAGGAATCTTTCACCAATTCACAAAGTACTACAATATTTTCTAGAAGAAACTATCAAAGAATGAATAATTTACCACATTAGAGCATTATTCTGCCAAGGGTATGATCAGACACCTTGCTTGGCAGGAGGAGTGTCTCCACTTCGTAAGAAATCTATTTGGGTGTTCCCTTCAGCACCAGGAACTTGTTCATGGCAGAATTAGAATAGTTGAATATAACTGTACTCAATATTAAACCTTATTTTGGATCATAATCCTATAAAAATAGGAAAAAATACATCTGAAAACTTTTGCGTCGGATACAATTGCAATTCACTAATATTAAATATGTAGTTTAGCTTTCATGACACTAAAACTGCAGCTGTTTGCTCTCCAGTATCTTATATTAATACTTGAGTAGTTGTCTTTGTAATTTGGTAACATTTGCATCCTTGAGTCCAGAAGGTTTTCGGTAGCTGGAGGAGCCACATGCAGCTTAAACTGCTGCTATTGACTTGACTCTAAAATTGCAGAACAGGAAATACTTGGGCAAATTGAATCTGGTTTTGTTTTGTGTTATTGCTTGCATAAACTACCCTCCTTTTCAGACAGTAGACTGCTGAACTTCCCAGTATGTGTGCAATTTTAAAGTATTTTTTCTCAGTGACAAATAGTTCTCTCTGGAATTTTTCCTGCATGTATCCATTTACATTTCTATAAAAATTCATTGGTGTGTTTTATTTTGTACTGCCTGCAAGTCTCCATCTTTCACTGTAATAAAGTGCAATACCTGAGGCAACTGGGAAAGGTTACAAAAAAATCACAAGTGGTGTTAGTTTGAAGATACTTGAAGGCTGTCAACAAATCAGTACAATCAGTGGAGCAATCATGCTCACTTTCAAGGAAGTGCCATTTTATAAATATTCTACCTGCCTATACTCCTTCCAAAGTGTGTTGAAACAAGTAATTGTTATGCTGAGCCAAATGTAGCTCTTAACACAGATTTCCTCTTAACATTGCTTCACATTCTGTGGAAGACATGGCAAGATCTTGAAGCCAGTATGAGAGGGAAAGCCAGGGTTTAAACAACACTGATTTGTCAGGGACTGGTGGGAATAAGTTTACAAAGGCTGTATCAAGTGTAAGAATACCAGATGGATTTCAACAGTTTTGCAATTCCCATCTAGTTCAGACTGATGGTCTCTTGGGTTGCTGTGTTGGGTGTGTTGTGCCTCTTTCTAATCTCTGTTTAAATGGCAGAGAATTTCTGCTATTCATGGCTACAGTCAGTGTGGTTTTGGTGATTTATGCAGCTGCAATTACTGAGCTTGTGTGTAGTTTTAGATTTTGGGGGTTGACATCCATGTGTACAATTGCAGTCACAATGATGATGCAGTCACTAAATATTTAGATGGTAGTCCCTGTGACTTTAAGCCATTGCCGTATCAAGACAATAAATACTTTTTTTGTAGTTTACAGTTTTGGAGCAAAATTGAATTGTTTTCCCCCAAAATTAGTTTCCTTTGTTTTCTACCTTCTCTCAGTTTAAATTGAGCTCATTTGGTTTCTTGAAGGGGAATTAATTAATTTTTCCATGCTTTTTCTTGGTTAAAGGCAAAAAAGAACAGGCCCAGCTGTATAGGAACTATATATATACAAGATTATTTGATATTTAAGTATCAAAGTTTCCAGTAGAAACTGAATGGGGTTTTTTGGTTAGTTGTCTAATTAGCTGGTTTTGCCACCTCAGGAAAAAAAATAAGGCAGTTTTGTTCGTTTCTTTCACGCAATTACTGAATATTATATATCCTGAATTATTTCAAATATTTTTGCAGGTTATTGGTTTCAAAAACAGCGGGTATAGTAGCAGAGTGACATTTTCAAATAATATCAAGCTAGTTCCTTCTATGATGAATGAGAGAAAAGGGACATTTCCATGTTGTTGATGTGTTACCTGGAATAAAAGCACAGGGAGAGGGGCTTTGCACCTTGTCACTGAGCTTATATTGAGTAATTTATTAATATAAGCCTTTTTTATTTGATAGCTGATGTCTGCCATCGATTCAATAACCACCTCTGGCTGACTGGAAGGAAACAAGTGTGTTCTGGGTCTTTTCCTTTCAGATAGACAGGTATAAGGAAAAGCTGGATTATTGTTTCTTAGCTACATCTGTGGCAGTGAGCTCTGACCAACTGCTGAACTCCCTGAGTTAGGAGGAGGAAGGGGTTTATTCCCTTTCCTTTGTTTTTCTTAGGCTTTGAGGACTTTGTATGCTCTGATGCTGCTTTGTATAATGTCAGGAGTAAGAGAAGTGGTGGCTGAGTGTGGCAAGTTTTGATCTTGAACAAGGTCACCACAGTTGCCAACAGATCCTTAATCCCCAAAACCTAAGGTACATGTTCAGCTGATTGTTTGTGCCAGTTGTTGACTGTACCAGTGAATAATGAAGGAAGCTGGCATTGAATTATAATTTACATAAAAGTTGTCCTTTATGGGAAACATTGCAGAAGTTGTGTGGTACAGTTCTTCACGAGTTCCTGTTTCCTTTGCATGATGGTTGCTGTGGAAAACTCCAAGTTTTAAACTTGTTTGTCACACTCGCGACTGAAGTTGGAAAGAAATAATCATGGTTGTGTGCATCCCACTGCAGGCTGTAAACTTCAGAGCTTTATATTTTCTAATACTTACCTGCTTATGATAAAAGTAGAGAAACAAGTTTTTGCCAGGTACAATTGTTGTATAGCAGATTAGGCTGGTTAAAAATTCAGTAACATGGCATCACATGTTTTAAATATTTGAAGGACCATAATTAATTGCTGAATTACCATGTAAATTAACAGTGTATTTTTAGTGTTCTATCTTTGTAGCTGTGAGAGTTGACTTCCAACAAAGGTAAAAACGAGGAAGAGTTTTGTTTGCCATTTTTTAGCTTGGCCTCTTAGCCTGTCAGTTGACCAGCACTAGAAGTCCTGGAATCTAATCCCTGTTTACTTCGAACACAAATCCCTTGTAGAAGACAATTGCTTAAGCAGCTCTTGAAGGCAGGAAGGGTTGAGAAATTGAAATTTTTTTGATTCAATTATTCAGTTTGGTAAGTAAAGGTGTTGTAGCCCCTATTTCATTAATTACCTTTTATTACCGTGTTATTTGTGGTTTTACGTGGGTTTAAACTTTTTTTACTAAAGCAAGTTCCAATACTGAGTAATAGAGCTCTAGCCTTCAGAGCCAGCTGGTGCCTCAGGACCAGGGCACACCACCCACAGACCATGAATGCTTCACTAGGACAAGTTATCCTGCTTGCTGGGCCTTCTGAGCCTTGAAATCCTCACAGCAGTAGATTTCTGCGCTTATCAGTCTCCTCTGATGTGGAGAATTATGTGCAGAGGTGCAAGTTTCTTTGGAGATGAAAAGTTAAAAATGTAGTGCCCTTTCACCTACAGAGCAGATTTGTTATCCTGTAGCTGAAGTTAAGAGGTCTTGCTCCTTAATCAAGAATTTGAAGCACAAAAAAAGGATGAATGTTTTAGCAGAGATTACTTTGGAACGGTAGACTGCCAGTGTAGCAAGCCCTGTGCATCTTCTGATAAGCTGAAGGATTTGAAGATCAATTCCCACCTTCTTGACAGAACAGATCTGAGTCTTCTCATCGGTCTGCTTCTACCATTTTACATCACAGACACGTTGCTCTTCTGAATATTTGCTGAAATTGTAGCTGTGGTTTATACTGCATGAAAAAAAGAAATTGTTGTGTGTTTCCTTTACATAAGGAAATGCTTTGGATGACATTTGCCAGTGTGTTTAAGGAAAAAAGCTAAGTTGCTTTAAAACAAACTTCATATCTTCATGTTACTGCAGTGTAGAACCATCCCAGGTTTTCACTAACTTTGATCTGTAAAACTGGACAGGTAAATGCTGACACAATGCACATTTCAAATGGTTCTAGGAGTAGTGTACTTCATTTTGAGAAAAATCTGTTATTTTCATGTGAAGCCTGCCTTCACATGAAAAGTGATGTGCAAAGTGTTAGCAGCACATTTGGTGGCTACCCTTAGTGAGACCTTATAATTGCATCAGGTGACCTACTGAGATTAACTCAGCCTAGACTCAAGTTGTTGATTATTTCTAAGTGGAGAAAATGTGGTTTTGTTTTTCTCTGAAGGACTGGAACAGAGCTGCTGTCATTGCCAGCACTATCAAGGACATGTCATTGCTCAATTTGTGGCTTTTCCAGCTATGAAAGAGGCTCTTTGGAAATGATTGACACCTGAAAATTAAGTTCTTGTGTCCTGAGCTTGTACCATCACTGGTAATTTAATGACATAGACAGGTAAGAGCTTGCTTGGAGAAATATTACAATACACAGGAATGGAGCAATGAGACTTTTGTCACATCACATTTTTTCTGTCTCTAATTCATCTCGAGCTATCACAAGCCATCTCTTGACACAAGACTACTTACAGTAATTGCCAGAGTTTGGCTGCTTCATAGCTCCATTTTAATGCAGTTTGGATTACTGAGGGTTTGAGTGGTTTTCAAGATGGTGAGCTACTTTGCAGCTGTGTCTTTCAGGAAGTATGTGCCAAAATAATTAGTACACTATTTCTGCTTCCAATCCCCTGTTGTCTAGGTCTTGCAGATTTGAGGAACAAAACATGAGTTTAATAAGCTTGTGTGCCCTTTCCAGGATGATATCGAGTGAATGAAATGGGTTGAGAAAAGTCTATGCCTTAAACATGTGAAATCCTGTCTGTCAGATGTGGAATACCAGGTTAGCCTTTGGAGGGATCCATTCCTGATGTATCCTGAAGGGCTGCAGCCCATGGGCCCAACCCATGCTGAAGCAGAGGAAAAATATGAGGAAGGAGCAACAGAAAAGGCACTTTACTGATTAATCACAACTCCTCATTCCTCATGCCCTCTGTGCCACTTGGTTGTGGGAGGAGGAGGTGAAGAAATAGGGAATGAGGGATTGATGTTTGGCCTGGAAAGAAGGGATGGTGGCTGGGGAAGGTATCTTGGCTTTTTTTCTTTTTATATCCCCTCATTATCCATCTTTATTTTTAATCAGTGTTACAGTAAACTAATTTATCCTTAGATCTGGTTAGCCTGTGATGAGTGGAAAATAATTCCTCTGTCTTTACCTTGACCCATGAGCTTTTTCATGTTATTTTACCACTCTGTTCTGCTGCAGAGAGAGTGAAAGAGCAGCTGGCTGGGTGGGGGGATCCTCTTACCTGGAAAAGGTCAACCCACCACAACCATTTGAAGGTGTATATATATATATATGTTAAGGTATTATTCCTTTGATTCAGTGTACTGGCAGTCTCAGTGTCACTGTCATAACTTCTTTTTTTTATAGTTTCTCCTAAAGGAGTAGCCTTGAAGGGAGAGAAAAATCCCACCTTCCCTGAGCAGACAAGTGTAATTGGAAACACAGGCGATATTTACTGTTCTCTGCAGCAAGAAAACTGTCTCCCAACAGATCTAGAGCCCCATGGCAAACAGTGTATTTATCTAAAATTGATTGCCATTTCTTCAGTTACTCTGACACAGGAACTGGTTATTATGCAACACAAGTAGCATGGATGGTGAAGTTGGCATCCAAGCAATTTTTAGACGTTTATAGGGTTTCAGCACAGAGAGAGACATTGTTTTTTAAGATGAATGTTTTTTGCAATCAGCTGATTGTCAGCTGTTTTTCTGAACAGTAGTCAAAAGTATGCTGAAGCTGTGTTTATTGTTGGACTGGTGCACCTTCTGCTAATGGCATAGCACACAGTGAGTGCTGTAGAGGAAATTCAACATCAGGAGCTGCAGAAACTGAAGAGAAGATGTGGGGTTCTTTTTGTAGTCAAGGCTCCCACACTGAGGTTGCCTTTCTTCAGTTTATGCAGATGGAGCGCTGTTGTGAAGCACAATGGCATGAGGCAGTCACTGGGTGATGAGCTGTTGTGCTGACATGCCAATACTAAAAAGACGAATCCTCTTACGTAGTTCAGGATAATACTGGAGGTTTTCTGAGCAATTAGTTGATTCATACATTCATTGCTTATGAATGGCATTTGCCTCAGAAAACTCCATAAAGATCTACTGAAACAGTGAAAAAATAATTTATGCATACCAGATAATATAGATTATTGTGCAGCACAACCATTCAATTTTCAACAAAAAAAAATAGTTTCTATTTAGAATACACAGTTCTAGGAAAACAGATGGTGCTTTTGAGCTTTTTCTCTCACTGAAAGCAGATTTTAATAATTAGCTCAAAAATTGAAGCTAATACCTTTAAAGCTGTACACAAAAGGAAAAACAATCACATCAGAGGAGCACATTTCATTATAAAAAATGTTCTCTAAACAGTTCCTGCTCTGAAAATGTAAAATAGGAAGTGGCCTATATTGTCAAGCTCTTCACAGCTCTAGACAGAGTAAAAGGATTAATATTTATGTCAGGGCTTATTCCTGTGACAAGTTATATTTTGATTGATGTCACCTTTACACTTCAGTTGGAGGAACATCCACAGTAGATATTAATAGCTGTTTCATGGTGGTTTGAATAATAAACTTGAAGGTGCAACTGTTAACAAAATTTCTGCTGTGTCTCTGCACAAAATGGGGCTACAGCTGAACATATGGTGGCACTTAAACAATTACTTACTTGTGTATTTACATCAACAGCACCAACAAAGCACTTAAGTTATTGCTGAAAAGATATTGATGAATAAAAAACAAGAACTAGATGCTGTAGGATGAAGAACTAGATGGTCGGGACTAGATGGTCTTGAAGGTCCTTCCCCATGCAAAGCATTTTAAGGTTCTGTGATTAGAGTCTGTGGATATGGTAATGAAGCTAGACCAGTTACACAAGAGAGTCCCTTGATACAATTCTATAAATGGAGGTTCCCAGGCCATAAAGCTATGTGTTTTTAAGTAAGCCAGGTTGTGGATGGGTGGAATGTAGGAAAATAGAGATAGTGATGAAGGTAATCTCACCCCTAAGGAGTTAGAGCTGTGCTAATTATCAAGAATTAGGAACAAGCCTGCCCTTAATAGGCCACAGCTAGATCCAGTTAGGGTGGGTATTGTAAAAGAGTAGGTTGGCTGGTTGAGAAGTTAGATGGAGTTTTGTTGGCTGTGCTGAGAAGGAGGAGTTGATGCTGTGAGGAGCTGCCCATGAGAAATTACCAAGAAGGTATTGCAGAGGTAAACCTTTGCAATAAGATGGCAACACCAGGTAGTAATCTTGTGTAGTATTTTATGTTGTAGCAGACAAAGGCGGTCAATCATCAATGGGGCTTACTGCCAAGCTTGGGGCATGAAATGGAAGATTATAACTTGTATGGGAAGATGCAGGTTTTCAAATTTAAAGACAGTATTCCCACAGGCAAACCAATATAATACAGTATACATAGATTTTTCTTCTCCCTTTGAAATTGAAATACATCCCTTGCCTTCAACAGGCAAAAGTAACTCATTTGGTCAATACCATAGCACATGTTCTAGTGGTACTCTTACAGAGCCAGCTCTGTGATAGGTTAGAAATGGTGTGCGCTTACAGGGTGGTTTCCTGAGTCCAGTGCATTGTTTGATTGTGCACTTAGCATTAGTGGGTTAGTGCATGCTAATTTTCAGGGAAAAGACAAGTCAGAAGCATTCCGAGTTGCCCATGTTTAATGTTCTTGCCACGATGAACTGAAATCCTATTGCAATTCTGTGGCCATCCAGGCCCCTTTGAAATCTCAGTTGACAGACACATCCCTGGGGAGATGTCAGAAAAAGCTGCTGATATCCTGAAGGGAATGTAGGAAAATGTGTCAGAGCTGGCTGCAGGTCTGTGAGTCACCAGTGAACAGTGAATTGCTGTGTTGTGATCACAGCAATGAATGAGCTGACTGAAAGCCTGTGCAGGGAGATGAAGGGAATAAATGGCATCTTAAAGCAGCACCTGGAGATGACAGAACTGTTCCTGAGCCAAGCAGGGCATGGAAAGCAGGCACAGGATTGTGCAGGTGTAATGCTTCTCCTAGCCCAGGAGGTAGCCTGGGTACCCCTGCACTCAGGTATTTGGCCAGGTCCTATTTTGCGTGGTAGAACAGACAGAAATCCCTTCCCTGCCCAAGTGGCTCTGTGCCTTCACAGAAGTGCAGTTGCTCTGGTACTTGGCTCAGTGGTTCCTTGCTCTTAGCCCAAGTGTTAGCCAGACAGCTGAGTCTGCCAGGAGAAAATGGATGTGGTGCACTGAGCCACTGCTCTCAGATGAGAGGGCATGTGTGTGGCTGCTGATATGTATGGATAGCTGAGTACTCAAAATGTCAAAGGAGGCATAATGGGGTTTGTTTGTAAACTACAGTCCTAAAGCATTAATCTTGGGGTGGACTAAACTGGTTCCTTGGAAGTAAATGGTATTGTGATCAAATGGAGCAACCTTTGGACAATATACGAGTGTATACAAATATTCAGACAATGTAAATTCTTTTCAGATTTTATTTTAAAAAATCTGAATTAAGGAAGACTAAGATGAATTCTTGTTTACTAGGATACTATTAAACTAGAAAACCAGAGGGTACTCATGCTGTGCGAGACACTTTTAATATGAAGAAAAAAATCAATCTGTTATTTCACGGGAAGGCACCAAAGCTGCACATACTGATCTGAAAGGCAGAAATGGTATGTTGGTTTCAAGGAAATGAAATAATTTCTTCCCTCTTTCACCATACTACATGATTATTGGGAGTTGAGAAGTCAAGTTACTCAGCTAGGTTAGGAAGAAAATACTGCATCTTTGAAAATGTTGTTCTGCTCTTCCTTCTTGTTATCATTATTGACCTAAACACCTCAGCTGCTTTGTAGTTTCACCTGCTATGAACTTCTGGAATAACTTATCCACTGTTCAGAACTTCAGATGAGGAAAGAACTGGCATGTCCTGAATAATCCCATAATAAATCAGTGCGAATCTAAGCAGATGGCTTTTATTTAATGGAATGGATTGGTTTCTCTGACACATGTAAGGCAGATCTTTCACAGGTACGAGCTGAAGAACTGATTCACTTAGGCTATTGCTGCTGAATTTGATCACAGTGATTCCAAGAGCCTTCAAGGTGGTGGCCAAACCAGAAAAGGCTTTTAGATTTTTCAGGCAACTTATATGTATCTGCACTGAATTGCAATATACTTTGAAGGTAAAAATGTTAAAATTATCTAGTCTTCTTCAAGATGCATAATTCTTCTAGTGTTCCTGAAAAGGTACAGGTATTAAATCTGGGAGTTTGAGAAGGTTTATGAGGCAGATACTGAATTAGAAAAACTTTTTCATTGTACTTAATGTTAGGGTTGATTTTTCCCATGCTATTTAAAGCTCCCATTTCTGGTAGTTTATTAAGTCAGTGGAATTGTTTGGTGAGAGCAACAGGCAGCAATTTTGCAGTTGCGCTTTCACAGAAAGCATTGTCAGCTTCTTAAAATTCAGAATTAAAAAGACAAACGACAGAGATAGCAGAACTACAGGTTTGCTGGAGCTCACCTTTTCCCCTGCAGTTCACATTTAGCCTTGTAATCCTCAGGAAAAAACACAAGTTACTGAGCAGTGCCTTGTGGACCAATACAGGGCGAAAAGCTTTTAATAAGGGGTGTATGTAGATAGCTGCAACTTAATTCCCACATAGCAGCATTATAATATTTTTTCCCTGAGGTTTATCCTTTTATGTGTAGATCCTAGTCTTGCTGTGTTTTTAAAATATAGGGGTTATATTTCTCAGTTTAACTATTAAAGACATTTGTTTTATCTTTTTCTAGGCAATGTAGAGTATCAAATGTACCTTATGGGGGCAGAAGCATGCTGGAGACCTTCAGGGGCTATCACCTTAGATTTCAGTCAAGATAAATGTGATACATCTTCATCAGAGATCCCAACAATTCAGAGGAGAGGAGTCTGTCACAGCAATTGGCATTTCAGGTTATTATCAGACAAAGACTCCTTTAGAAGGGTTGGCAGAGTGTGAAGAAAATTCTTTTCCTAGTGACAATTAATCAAGTATCAGGACAAACTGCATCAGGGTAGGAATACCTAATCTAGAGGTACTGTTCTGGTTTCCAGTTTGCCAATCAAGAAGCAACCTTAAAGAAATCTCTGCATTCCAAGTGTTTGTGCATTAAATCACTGATGTAAGTTTACTGTGCCCTTTAAAAAAGGGTGTGCGTACTGACCCTCTGAATGCTTAGTTCCCAGTGAGGGTAGAAGTGGCAGAGGAGCTTTTCTGAGGGCACCAGGAAGGCAATTGCAGTACTTATTTCTAGCCTGGAGTGGCCATGTTTTTTTCAGGAAATAATTCCCAACAGCTGTAGTGTATATTCAGGTTGAGATTCTATCACATTTTTAGTGGAGTTCAGACTTAGGAGTTGTCTGAATTACAGTACTGTTTGTATGTTCTCTGCTGCTTATAATAGCAAAAAATTCTCAAGTGTTTCAGTGAATGCTATTGAGTTCATAGACTTTGTATGTACCAAGTGGTAAGAGAGGTAAGCGAGAGGTGATTAAAATCTAACCTGCTCATATGTGAGTAGAGAATTTTTGAATTTAGCCAATGGTGCATGCTGTGTAAAAACCTGTGTCTCTATCTGCCTCTTTATTGAGAAATGGCTGTAGGGGAGAAGGAAGTTCTTCAAGCCTTGTGAGGAAAACATTCCTCTAATTGTTGAATAATGAAAGTTAATCATGTGTAGTTCATATGGTGACTTTCTGCCCCATTTGTGCAGATCCAATGCAGGAAATACTTAACACAGTCTTTAATTTCTGATGTTCTCAGTCAGTTGAATATTTATTAGATAATTGGGTGTTTCACATTTTCATGTAAGCCAAGTGAATTAGGTGTAAGTAGGGAGGGGGAGAGGAGAGTCTGTGGTGCCATTGTCAGACGCTGTTTGTGGCAATGGTGATGAGAACCAGCCTTTCACTCCTGTCTCCTTATGGTCAGTTCTGGACTTTGTTGCTTTCTAAACCTCTAACTGGCAGCTGTGGTCATCCCGGAAAGCAGGTTATTCCTGTTTTTTATGTGGTGGGAGGGAGGAGATTGTGAAAGTTTACTAAAAGCAGGTATAAGGTCTTGTAGAGATCAGCAAGTAGTGGAAAGGCTTCCATGTGAGGAACAGCTGCTGCCATCTCTGCAGTCTGGAAATGCAAGACTTGGGTGGAAGGCTAAGAGGGCAGAAGGGTTGAAGAAATTATGAACTCAGTGGTGTGGTAGCTGGAGGGCCTCAAATTGTTAGCCTTTAGGAACACATAATCACAGAATGATTATATGCAGGTGCTTTTATTGAAGAGCTCTGGGTGTCAGGGGTACAGACTCAAATCTGACTCCACCATGGGTTGAACATGTTTTTATATTCTGTCGTTATATAACTTACATATTAATTATTAAACTTACATTGTTCTATTGTATACATTGATTTCATCCAAGCATAGGTTTCTCGTGATCCCCCCAAACCCTTGAACATAGTTTCTCGTGATTCTTCTTACCATTAAACAATAATTATATCTAAACAATTATCACATCTAACAATTATATCATTTATCATATACTGATTATGCAGGTGCAATTTCACATGATCTGGCAAACACAAGATGTTTCCCAGGGCCTACTAAGCGTAGCTTTCTTTCTAACTCTAACTAATGAATTTTCTGTGATTTTAAAATCTTTTACTATCAAAATGAAGAAGCAGGTCCTGGGTTTGAAAGCAAAGAAGGGATGCTTCACACACTGTAGTTTATCTATGTAACTACTTGCAATGCAGTTCTGAGATGAAGCCCCATGAAATCTGAGTCAGGGAGCTTTGAAATGCAATTTGGCTTTCTTCTGAATAAGGTAGCAGTGTCACACTGTGGAGGATCAGGCTTTCAGTGCAAAGAATGGGTACCAGAAGCAGCTGGGGGCAGCACATGAAATCAGTGAGTACAAACCAAGTACAGGAAGCAGCAGTTGAGTCATGCTGTGGTTGCCTTGCCACTTAAAGCGGATGTTTGAGTTTTGAAATTCTGTACAATAATACATTTGGAAAATTTTTATTGTTATTCAGCACAAGGAGCCTGTTGGTACTGCCTCCTGTAGGAGCTCTAGGACACCCTAGATGTGGGAGAGGGGAACATGAAAATCACTGCATCACAGCATGATGTTCTGAGAAGTCCACACTGGGTATAAGATCTAGCTGGTGGAGAGAAGAGACATGGGCCCATTGTCTTTGTCTTAAAAATTGCATAGACATGAAAAGATGTCATTACATATTATTAATGCATAGATTTTCAGAAACCTTCTGGTTGCTAAAGCCCAAATTAAATTTGAATGTTATGACAAGTATATAAAAGTTAAAATATTGAAAGTTTTAAACTCTAATTTTTCCAAGTATTCAGTCTCTCAAACTCTGATGGTGGCAATATAAATCCTTCCTAGGCGTCATTGTTTAAATGAGTCCTTTTACTTAATTATCCTGTCATGACTTTGCAGCATTAGGTACCTAGGGTATCATGGTCAGCTTCTGCAATCTTCTCACCAGTCTCTCCTCAGGCTCAGACTGTGCAAGAGGGAGTCAACTCTGAGCCCCAGATGTAGCTCTTGGTTCCTGTGAAATCCAGCATGGCAGAGTGTGCTGAGCCAGACAAGAGGGTCATGTCACTAGGAGGAGTGAGCTAGAGATCCCTAGGATAAAAGGGAAATGGGAGTAAGATTTCGTGTGGCAAGGTAATGATGTCATAACAAAATTACACTTATAGGTGATTTGAACTTCTTTAAAAATTACCTCAAAGTTCATGAGAGAGGACAGGCTGGAGAGAGTGCTGGTAATTACAGTAAATAATCATTTTATGAGCAATTCTGTTTCTCCCACACTGAAGTCACCTTCTCCCTGTCTGTAACATCTTATGACTAAGTTTTCTTGAGCTGTGAAGTGATAGAAAACACAGGAGTGATACCACTGGAGAAGATGGAGTAAAAATGTTAGGAGGAAAACCATATGATGATGAGATAGTGTTCAAGGGAAATTAAAAATAGATTATAGTAATAGTCTTATTTAGGATTGCACAAAATAAGAAAAATCAGAGTAATATTTATAGAGCTGTTGAACTGCAGAAGTTGGTTTGGTTTAATGTTAAGCACAGTGAATGGTGGAGTCCATAGCTCCTTAAGAAAATTTCAGGAGGAGCAGCTCACAGAAGGAAATGTTAATTCAACTGGGTTGTGCACTTCCTGCTTAATACACCCCAAAGGTCAAGAGGCTGGGGGTGTGGCAGGTCAAAGTCAAGGACAGTTCAGACACTTGATGGCCAGTGACTTCTTCTTTCAGGTGTTCTGCCTGAATCTATGGGCACTGCTATTTTAAATAAGAGTGTGAGATTGACTTGAGCTGTGTAAAATAAAACCTTCCAAAAGACAGAAACTAAAACTGCTCTGCTATGCACTTCAATGCAAGCAGGAGGCTTTTCTTCACTGGGGTTGTCACTGCACAGGCTTTATTTCATAAGCTGATACTGTCTTAATTTAAACTTTGGCTTCCTATTACAAAGTATAAATCAGAAGATTAAAAACCCCCTGCTATAGATTTTTTAATAGAAAGTGACAGTTTAATTTGGCAGAGTTGAGCTGAAAGGATGCTTAAACCTAGTAGAGAGTGCCAGCATCAGCAGCTCCAGAGTAGCTGGAAATGGAAACAGAAACATGAATAATTAACAGGTAAGCTTGACTTCCTCAGATATTTTGCAATTACTTACTTAAGAAAATTTTCTTCTCCATTAGATCCTGGAGTTCTATTTTTGTAGTCAACCTGGTTTTTCTTAATGAAAAATAGTGGGTGTATGTCACTGGTGTTCAACAGTGAAAGTCTGGGGTTTGTTGCCTTTATTTAATGAGAAAGTGTGGTTTTGGAGGGAAGCTCATTTTTTGAACCATAGGTGATTTAATTTCTTGCTGTCACATTGGGGTTTCTTTCCCAAAAAACAGCAACCACTGAAAATAAATTCATTTGGGTTTGTTGGGTTCCATGAGGTCCAAGAACCTTCAGTGTTTAGGTGCTGTAAGGAATTAATGAGCAATTGTGGCCCTCTTGACAAGACATTCCAAACCAGGGTGCAGCTTTATGTAACAGGGAGCTGTTAGACATCAGTTATTCCATGTGCTTATGGAAAATGGCATTGAGGAAGCTATCATCAGGGTAATGGCACAGAAAATACTCCTTTTTAAATGTTTATACCATTCATTTTACTAGCTGTGCAACAGCATCATGAGGTGGAATATGATTCAGCCAGATGGTGGAATCAAAACAGCCAGTTTGTCCTGCAGGGAAATGCCTCTGCAAAATCCTTGCTTTGCACATTTTTATATTTCAGCCTACAAGAGATTTTGTTAACCCAGATGGGGATTTCAGTTAAGAAATTTGTTTAGAGCATTCTGTTAGTAAAATCCAGGCAATTTTGCTTTGAGAAAAAAATATCTATGCCTGCAAATTTGTTTTTTCCCCCTCTCTCCTTGTGCTGCCTTACCAAGTAGGATGACAGCCTGTTTTTGTTCCAGCTTCCTCTTCATTATACTCTAATTTGGAAAATGTCTCTTATTTGAGGAGGGTATGTACTTTTTATAGGAAACAAGAATAAATTGAAAGTGGGTTCTGCTGCTCTGACTTCCAGTATAAGTGTATCTGTAACAGTAGGGACCAAAGTGAAGAGCAAAAGCAATGCCAGTTTTCCTATTTTACCCAAAACTGGGTTAATATTTTTGTATTAAAATCCTGCACTTGATGCTTACCACAGTGCCTTGCATCTCCTTTACATATCAGCATGTATAGATATTCCCATTTTATACCTGCTCTGCATCTCTCACAAAGGATCTGCTTCCCAAAATTTTTATAAAAAAGAACACCCTGTCGCTTGCTGCGTGTAGCTTTTTGGCATTAGTGATTTTTGTGTATAAGTCAGCTCAGCAGAGGGACATTCCTCCATCACTGTTAGGGGTAAGGAATGTTACAGAAACAATTCCAGTGGGATTTTTCTCCCAAGGTAAGAAAAGCAGTAACTGAGGTCTCGGCCTCCTGATGACGATGTCTGTGGTGTCCCCCTGCCATGACTGGTGCAATTCATGAGGCAGGCCTCAGGAGCTGTTCTACTGAAGTGTTGGGAAATGTACAGTAGCAACAGGTACTGTCACTCTGTGATTATCCTGAGGCATCAAGTCAAAGGACGAGTTAAAATAAACAAAACCAAGCAGCCCCCACATATGTATTTATCAGTAAGTCAAAGCAGAGGAATTGTAAACTAAGGGAAGGCATTATCTGGCTTCTGACATAGTGTGAAGGGTGTTTTTTACAAAGTGGAATTACTGAAGTGTAATACATAGGTTTTCTTGTTCTAATGCTGCTTATATAATACCATAATTAAAGGAAAACTAGAGAACTGAAATGCTTTCAGGCTTAACATAATGAAGAAGACAAATGTTCTTTTCTTTAAATGTCAGATGTGGTTCTCATGATTTTAAGAACTTCTGTTAAGAAGCAATTGGTCAGGCACAACTTTGAGCAGGCATTTTGGTCCACAAGCCTTAGCTTCTCAAATGCTAATCCCAACTGTATTTTATTACCAGTCTTATTAATGCAACAAGTATCATGGTGTCACTTTTCTTACTTCTGCTATCACTGAAAAGGTTACTGACAAAGTACAGCTCTTGCTGCTTGCTTTTTGTGACTGTTTTCAGCTTTTACCTTGAGAGTACATTGGCAACACTGCTTAGAGATCAAGCTGATTTTCTTAGTGGAATAAGAAATGCAAGTTTGGGACTGGAGGATTTGATGTGATTTTTTAAAAAGACTTACAGCTTTACATAACTGAAACAAAAAAACTTCTTATTGTGTTTGGCCAGTTAAAAAGTATCTGGTTTATTGCTTTAAGAAGTTCCTTTGTGGCATATTTGAACTAGAGAAGGTGATTTTGAAAGGAGGGGTATACAACTCCAACATCCTGTGGGAAATGCTGTTAACCTTTATCAATTACTTTATCAGGCTGAGGCTGATTCAAAGTCAGAGATGTTCGCTTTTTCTATCCTGGAATTTGTTAGCAAATCATGGTTTTAAAGGTAACATCTACAACCTCAAAAGATTGAGGAAAAGTAAGAAGTCACTCTGTTGGAAGGAGTCTTGGGTGGAAATATACAGGTATTAAGATAAAGATCAGAAAACATAGTAAAAAAATTACAGCTGGTGTCAGCTGTTAAGTGAGTTTTGATGGAATATTCAGTGTATAATTAAACAGTTTGTAGCAGGGCTTTGGAGATAAGTTATTGCTTTTCACAGGAACTTGTACTTACTCTTGAAAAATAGAATATCCACATTACTAGCAAATAACAGGAGTTTCCTTTTGATGATGGTTCATGATACCCTCATCACTTCTTTCTGCTCAGTGTGGTGGATGTGCTACATTTCCCATGGGGAGAGCAGTCTGTAGTGTGGTGTAGTGAATCCATCTGAGTGTCTGTCTGAAAGCTGGATAATGGGATAAGGAATAGAATGGCATCTGCTGTGAGTTATTGAGGTACTGTCCCTGCAAGAATGATACAAATGTAACTCTCATTCCCTCAAAAAAAGAGTCACAACCATGTTTTTGGTATAGGTATTGTTCTTTAGCTGTCCATTATCAGTAGGTGCATTTTTTTTTTTTTTTACTTAAGCCTCATGCCTGTATTTGAATCTTATCTAAACCTTTTGCCTACAAAGCAAAGCATGATGGATTGTTTTATGAGTGGAAGGATTAAAAAACAATCAAAGGATGCTGTTGTTTTTTTTTTTTCTTATTACGTGCTAAGTAGTTTGAGTTGTTTCTTGAGAGAAAAATATTTTTTTCATTTTCTTTGTGTGCATGTTGTCCCTTAAGGGAAAAGCAGAATAGAATCCAACTGCAAAAACTTGAAGAAATTTTGTGAGTTTGGTTAGTTTGCTGTCCAAAAAGAATTTTTGTCTTGGTTGTCAGTGTGGAAGCAGGACAAGACCTGGGAAACATTGATAACACATGACAAAGAGCTTTTAGTGTTTTTGATGTGTCATGCAAATATAAGCAAATGCTGCTGCATAAAGCAGTAATGTATGGCAGGGAGGTGGAAAACTCTCCCCCAGAACAACAGAACAAGCAGAAGGGCTTTGTTTAGCGCCACTATCCTTTTAAGCTGTCGGAGAATGTTGTGCAAAACACAGCAGTAGTCATTTCTCAACTAAAATATTAAGTGTACAATGTGCAAAGTAAACATAGAACAAGTGCCAGGAGCTTCCAACAGCAGCTTCAGGTTTATACCTGGTAAAATTGCAGTCAACAAGGATCTCATTAAGCTGCTCAGGGAAATGTTGAGGGAGGCATGATGCTCAGCAATTTGTGAGCATGGATCTTACAAAGCAGGGGATGTATCTACTTATTCCAGGTGACACTGAGGCAGCTGGGTAGTGCTCACCAAACCAAATCAATTTACTTCAGAAGACCTGGAGTGAAAAGCATTTCTTCTGGTGGTGTGTTTAGAAATGTAGCTGAAAAGTACTACTCTGGCTGTTTTTGCAATATCAGACACTTCCATTTGTGCTCAAGTGAAGATTAGTTTGGGGCTTTTTTTTTTTGCTTTGGGGCAAAATGCTGCAGTGTGTAGCAAGTTGCTGAACAAATACCAAAAGGTTTTGAAATGGAAACAATGTTGTTGCAGATGTTGCTGCACAAGGAAATTTAATGCAGCTGTACTTTTTGACATGAGGAAAATAGAAAGAATGATGTATTGGTTATAAAAGCAGAATTTCACGCTTTCTAGGAATGACCTGAAAAATCTAACAGGCTTCATCAGTACGTAAGAAAAATGCAGAATTTGCCTCAAGTTCTTGAAGACTTCTAGTTTTGATATTGGAGCTCCCCTTGGCAGCTAACAGAGAGTAAATAGACAGGTGCCTGCTGATCTGTGTGCAACAGATTGGAGCCTTTAGTTCAAATTGAAGAAACCAATACAGAAATTGCTTTCTTGGTGTAACTCATGCTGTGAAATTATCAGTTGACAAACACACCAGTCAGTGAGTGTTAATGGCCACTAATAATATGTGCTCCCAAAGGAAATTTTATCAGTGGCTTCAGCATATTTTTTCAGGTATGAAAGAGAAGATGGATTGAAACAAGCTTTAAATACCAGCCAGTGTGTGCATTTCCTGTCTCTCTCTTTTAATACTAAATTCTTCTGTTAGGAGACTAATACATGGATCATGTCTCCATCTCTCCAAGCACCCATCCTGTCTCCCACTGAAATACACATAAAGCTCATCTACTGTGAAATAAATCCTCAGAAATCTCTCCAAAAGAGACTTACAGGTGTAGTGGATTGAATTAAAGTTGAGTGACACACGTTTAAAAAATACTTGGTAACAACAGTTAATCCTGATGAAAGGTATAAATACCTTGCCTGAAGCAGAGATAACTTTGAACTATAAATAATGTAATACATTTTAATCAGTTTTACTGCAACCATTTTTATCTATGAAATAAGCTATTTTGGAAGCTCTTTTCAAGTAAAAGGAGGGTATAATTTGCTTGAACAGTATTTTAGTTGTGAAATCTCCTTAGTTTGGGACCTGGGGAAGCTTGTAATGGTCTGTTCTCTTTCCTTCTCTGTGTAACTGCAGTTGAGAACTTGTCTAAAGTGGTACTGAAAGTACAAGCTTAGATGTAAGCTTCTTTCTTGTCACAGTAGTGCTGAGGGACCATATTTATCCATGAAATAATGTAATATTTGCTAGAGAACCATTAAATTTTGAGCAGGGAATCACAGCATTAGGTACCATTGTGCCTGCTTGTTGCTGGTTACAACAGAGAGGTGGTACATAGCCAAAATGAAAATGACTGCAGCAGTTGTTGTCATAGGTTTTCCAGCCTTTTCAGTGTCTTGTAGTCCCATCTCACTCTCAGCTGTGGATCCTCTTCCGGGGTCATTACACAGCATTTCAGCACCCTCTCTAATGAGGCTTCCTGCGTCCCAGCTTGGGGCTCTGGCCAGGGACCAGCCCCAGGTGTGCAACAGCTGGGATCACTGATATGGGGGAGCAGCCTCTGTTACTGCCTGCTCTGCTCTTGTGACATATCTAAACTGGCCTGTTATTGAGAGAAAGCTGGCAGGGGACTGCTTCTCTTCAAAAGGAGGAAAGTATCTTGGAAATGAAAAGCCTTTAAGAGTTCTTTTCAGAAGATTGTAATGGTATCTTTTCTCTGCCTTCTGTAGAGTCCAATTAGCCTTGTCTTTGCCATCTGAAGTTGTGTGCTGAAGGTATTGAAAACCCAGGCAGAGAGGTAGATAAAACAATGGGGCACCAAGTACATTTTGACCCAACTCTGCTGCTACCTATATCCAAGGTATTTAATTCAAAACTCAGCCATGGGTATATTTATAAAGATGTTTAATCTGTAACTGGTAACAGTGAGGTATTGGAATGGGCAACAGAAGTATGAAACCTTTCCACTTGTCAATGCAGACTTTGTGCAGCTATACTACTTCTATTTCTATTTCTTCCTCCCCACAAAGTTTTAGAATATTGCTGAATTGGTGGCAGAAAAAAAGCTAGTTACATCCTTACAAAAAAACCCTCCTGTATCAATGGATAGGTTCAAACTTCCTGCTTGGTTTAATATGAAGCAGATTTCTAGTTATAAAAAGCCCTAGGTATATGCCCTTGGCATCCATGATGTTGTGGCCTGGCTTTCTTGGCCATGATTTTCTTCAGTAGTGTCTGTAAACAGTTTTGGGACCTGGATTAAATGAGTAAATATTGTTAAATCAGGAAGTCTTTCACCTCTACAGTCTCTCAGAACAGGCCTACTCTTCATGGAAAATTCATAACTGATCATATGTCAAGCACAAAAGGTGGGGCTTTTTTTGTTTTATTTGTAACTCCTTCTAGTATAACAGCGTATTTTCAGGTAATACTAATTTTCTTCTTTTTTCTTGCATGGAGTGCACAGCTGTCTAAGTTTCTTCTCATTTGATGTACTGTCCAAATAAACATTTCAGGAGCTAAAGTGTAATATTTCAGGGTTTCTTACCTGCACACATTTCAGTGTGAACATGCTGTCCCTTGTCAGCCTGCAGTGTGCTCTGAAGTGGCCTGCTGAGCTAACAGGGAACTGTCTCTGAAGCAGAGTCCCTGGGAATAAGCTTTGGCATGGTATCTGTCACCTGGTGTTAATTGTCTTGTGGCAAATGGTGTTTCTAGTAGTATTAAACACATGAGGTGACGTAATTGTGAAGAAAGAAGACAATTATGGTAATTTGCCTTGTGAATTGCCTTTGGGAAAGTGTCTTATTGGCAGGGTTTGTCTGTTCAAGTTCGATGTTGAAGTGTGAATTCAGCATTGCTCTCATTTGGCATTCTGAGCTGTGCTTACACTGGCACTGAATTGCCATCTCCATCTTCCTAGTGCCAGCTAATGGTTTAGATATTATCTCTAAATGTCATCTTCAAGAGGTCTCACAGCTAAGAAAGTGGGAATAATGTCCTAGGAGAACTCCTCAAACCTCTGACTGGCAGTGTTTTAGTACCTTATTTCAGCCTAACTCATTACTATCCTCACTTGGAGAGTCGTACACAATGCAATCCATGGAATCTGTGTCCTGAGGGGGGAGGGATGGGAGTGTGCTTGCTAGTAGTAGTACTTCAGTCCCTGTTTTGCTGGTGTTACAAACTGCTTTTTTTCAAACTGTGCATTCTAGAAAATACTAAATCACAGGTGTTAGGAATATTAGTAATTCGTGAAGTATATAAAAATATATATGTGAACTGGAGAGAAAAAAAGGGGGGGGGGGAATCCCTTCGTTCCCTTTTAGGTTAAAAAATCCAACAGGATGACGAGATCACAAAGCCGCAGCTGATGGACATCTCAGTATTTGCATCCGAAAGGAACTCCAGCTGCACCAGGGACGAACATTCATCAGCACCTAAGCCCAAAGACACTAAGGTGCTGATGGCCCAGACAAGATGCCTATCTGTGGGGACCAGAACCATCAAACACATTGAATCTGAATGCCAGATTCCGGGAACCCGAGAAATGGACCATTCCACCCCCGGACGAGGCTTTGTCCAGGGAAAGAAACCACCTTGAATATGAAGAACTCAGAAGGAAACAAAGACTTTCTGCCGCAGGCCAAATAAACTGTATAAAAACTGCTACCTTGCAAGCAGTAAGGGTGGACGGGGAAGTATTGGCACCAGTTGGTCCATTCTTCACGTTCACCCGTATCACTTCCCGGGTGTGGTACGCTGTCCGTTTTGGTGGTGGCTGTCGAGACTGTTTTTATGGTCGCAGAATAAATTTTATTTTTCATATTTTTATTAAAATTGGCTAATTCGCATTTTTTATTTATAACAACAGGTGTCACTCTTTTTATTTTTTTTTTTTATACACTATGCTAGTTAACACCTAGTGCCTTAGGAGAGAAACTCTATAATGGTTATGCTGTTAGAGAAAATGATTCCCCTATTGTTAGTCTTTCTTTTTTAATAGTTCAGTGAGACACTGCACCTCGCTTAGACAAGGAAAGCAGCAGTGGAGAAGGCAGAGCAAGGAAAATCAGCACTTTGCTCATCTCATGTGCATTCATTATAAAATCAGTGCAAATGTAAGTGCTGTGGAACAAGGGTGAAGCAGTCTGAGGAGTGTAGTTCTTCTGCATTTCTATTTTAATGAAAACCTTTTTGCAGCAGCTTTAATATAGGTCCCTCCCAAAACAGATACCTAGAATAGCCATTTTTACAGAAATAATTTCACGCAGAGGAAGGACAGCATTTGAAACACCTAAAATGTAGAGTTCACAACAGAGCAAATGCTGACTCTACTGTAAAATGCCAGGTAACTTTAGTGGTTATAATAAGCAGAATTTACTAAGGGACAATGAAAGGCTAATATTAACCTTGACAAATGGGGTGTCAAAAACATGGGATTTAACATGGAACTGAAATGGTAAAATGCTCATTTTCTGTTCTGCTATTCCAGTCCTAAAGGAAAAAGGAACTCCTTAATAAGTTTTGAGCTTTTGCCAACTCAGTAGCCTTCAAACTAAACAGAACTACAGTGCTTAGGTAAGTTCAACACACTGAGTTTGTCCCTTCCACTTGCAAATTTCTAGCCTGTAGTCTACTTTGATGTTCTTTCTCTTTTTGTATTTATCAGAGGTCCTGGGAGATGGCTCATTTGGTCCTTGATTTACAGTGGTGTAATGAGCAGTGTAATTGACACTGAATAAACTGAGTGATGGTGAAATAGCTCTTCTGACTTTATGAAGGCAAAAAAATTACATAAAACATTAGTATTTTATCCTATTATTGGTCTTATGTCTTGAAATATCATAAACCACACATTCTTAGCTTTATCTGCTAGCAAAAATGTGATGATCTTTGTTGTACTGGAAATCCAGGGCAGTAAAATCCTGTGTCAGACAACTTCATAGAGACAAATGCCAGCAGATATTTGTGTTCATTTGCAGTCTGTTCAGGTGCCTGTAGAATTTTGATTGAGTCCATTTATTCAAAAAGCAAGGGCTTTTCACAGTTTACACCAAGGACTTTGGGATAATTAGTTGTAATGGATACTGTAAAGCTGAAAGCACTTTATTTGTGCTGTCATGTGCAGTTTGGGATAGTATGGAAATAGTTTTTCTTTTCATGCATGATGTAGGGAATTGTCGTAGGTTAAGAAGGAAGTGAGTTTTTTGGGAGGTTGTAGTCAAACCATTCAGTGCTTGGATTTGAATATTGGCACCTGGTTTGGCCACTGAAGTTATGGACCGCCTCTGAGAAGATAGGGGTTTAAAAGCAAGGACTCCCAGGAGAACTCTCTCTTGGTCCTGGTCATTGAAGGAGCTCAGAGCTGCCCTGCCCAGCTGGGGCTGGCTGGGGGAGGGAAGCCATGCGGCCAGGTGAGGTAGGCTGGAGCCTCCGGCAGAGGAGGGGGGTGAAGGCCTTGCAGGATGGAAGGGTGGAGGAGCCCTGAGAAGCATCAGGCCCTGCTTCTACCTCCGGGAGAGAGAGATAGAGCCAGTGCCTGTGCTGCCTTGAAATTTGATATCATGGACTGGCAGCAGGGCTAGCCAGAAGGAGAAGTGGGGGATGCGGCACAAGAAAGTGCCCAACACTGTGGGAATTCTGGGCAGACAGAAGCAAAAACTGTAACCCCTTTCTAAAATAATGGAAACCTTACAAATACTGATTCCCCTGAATCTGAATGAGGAGAGAAAGGTGAAGCAGTGGGTAAGTGTGATGAAAGTGAGTACAAGTGAGAGATGTTAGAAGAGGGGAGGAGGTGACGGAGTGGCCTTGAGCTGGACTCTTTCTTGTATGGCCATGGACAGAGCTATTTTTTTTCTGTGACATTGAGACTGCATTTAGGGGGAGGCAATGCCTTAAAGCCGAAGAGAGTGCAGTGAAGCAGTGGCAAGAACAGAGCCGGCTGAGAACGGTGTGAGATGCCCTCTGTCTTCAGTGGAGAGGAAGATCTCTGTTCACGAGGCCCCTTGGCCCCAAGAGGTAAAGTTTAAGGGGCACTGGTGTCCCGAAGTTAAGAGACTGCTGCTTTTGGAACTGGGTGGAGCATCCTTAAAAGGGGAACCCTAAAGGCAGTTCTGGTCCATGTGCAGTGGTGAGAGCACTGGACATGGGGGGAAGAAGTCACGAGGGCAGATGTTCTCTGGGCGGTGCCACGAGTGACATGCAAACACAAGAAGTTTTAATTGTGTTTCTGGGGGAATCCCATGGTGCAAGGGGGAACTCCTCTCTCCCTGATGGACTTGAGAGTCAATTATCTAAAGGGTGGTAATGGACTCAAAAGTTAATTATCTGAGAGATAGTGACAGTGTAGAAATCTGTAGTGTCATTTCATGCTGTGGAGGAAAAAGGGGGGGGAGAAGGAGGAATGGTTTTGTGTCTGTTCCTTTTTAGATGCTGTAGTTAATAAAGCTTGTCTCCTTTATTCCTAAGTTAGTCTGTTTTGCTCTATTCCTAATCACATCTCACAGAAGCCAGTAAAAAAAAAAGTACTTTTAAGGGAAGCACTGGCACTATATCAAAGTCAATCCATGACAGGAATGTGAGAGGATGGCTGGCTAGCATGTCAGTGAGATGGGCTTCTGCATTCAGTGTAGCAAGAGGTTCCTCACCATAAAGCCACTGCTAGTTAATTGTGCAGATGCACTGCAAAAGTGCTTAATCCAAACACTGAAGGGCATCATTGTTTAAATGAGGCGTGGAGATTGGTTGCAGCCAGCACCAAAAATATGTTCTTGAGTTGGAATTCAGTCTAGAATTTTCTAAATTGAAGTTTTGTGCTGCAGGAGTGGGACATGATCCTTTCTTTAAGGGTTGTATTTTTAGGACAGAAAGCACAGTATCTATTAAAATTGATTGAGGATGTTACATAATGTCACCACTGACCTGGTTTATCATTCCTTCCCTCCTGTGTCATTCCCATGGCATGTGTTTCCTGAGTTACTTTCAGCCAGAAATGCCAGAGAGCATCTGGTCTGTCATTCCATCTTATTTACAGGCAATCAAGATTTATATTGATTTTCACCCACTGTCAAATTTTTGTGGTTCAGATGCAGCAAGGGCTTTTTCAAAAATCTGCTGCAATTAAAGAATTCACTTTTAATGCAGTGTAGTGGAAAACAACACAAATCTATGAGCATCCCATGTAAGCAAAAGCTCCCAAAGTGAATTTTGTTGGCAAATGCTGGGCTGAAGATGAACAACATGGCTGCAAAAATGTTCTTTGATACAGATAATGGGGCCAAATTTGTATGCTGCATTAACTTAAAGAATATTTTAGGTAACTTTATCCCTCTGAAATAAGTAAAATATATGTTAAATAGTATAAAATTATAAATGAAAATGCGGTCTGTCATAACTGTAGCCATTGACAAATTCACTGATTTTTCTGTGTTCTCAGAAGATTTTTTTACTGGATTAAAATCTTCACCATGACCTGTGAAGTGCTTTGGGGATGCTGATTGTTTTAGGCATGTTGCAGGTAGGTGCACTGCCAAGGCCTGTGTAACCTGAGGCCAGTCCCAGTAGCAGCACCAGTGGCAAGCACTCAGCCTGAACACCGAGGGTGCTATTCAAGAGAATCCTTACTTTGAATATTTTAACAGAAACATTTAATCTGGCACCAAAATAATTGATTTTGTTTTACTGTAGCCACAAATTAAAACCTAAAACTGTACATGCTATAACAGATTTTTTTAATTAGGTATGTACGTGTTTTAGTGGTTAAACCAACTTTGACACAGAGGCCTCTCTGTAATAATGATGATTGCTTGTGGACAAATGTGACAACATTAACACACTTTATAACAATTTTTTTGTTGTATGTCCTTGGAGTTTCTCAGCCTGAAGGAGCCTGGTGAGTGGAGTGTCCCTGTGTGGTTAATGAGCTGTCTGTGGAACAGCTGCAATCTCAATACCTGCATCTCACTGGAAATAGTCTGGGAATTCTGCCTTAATGAAACTTGAAATCACACACCTAGAAAAGGTTATCCTGTCATTTCTACTAAATTGGCTGCTGGGTTATTTTCTTGCTTTGCTTTTCCTTAGTGCTTGGATAATTCTCATCTGCCACCACCTCTTCAGCTGCATTCTGCCTAATTTTGCCTCAATATAAGATCAAGTGGAAGGAGTAGTTCCAGAGATGATGCTGCACTAATTCTAATTTCTTTTAAGTTCATTCTTGTGTCAAACACTGCGAAATCCATCATCAGAGATGATCATCTTTTGCTGATTGTACATGTAAGGAGGTCCCTGCCAGGAACAACTTGCTCCAGGTACTGACCTGTTATGGTCATTATTAAATGTAAGTAACTGGTGCTATTATTTACAGTTTTATCAGCAATAAATGCCTTTGACAGTAGGAGTGTTCTTTGGGTTAGATATTGAAACTGAGACATTCTCTCAAATAATTTATTAGCACACTGTAGATTTCTGACTATACAGTGCAGATTTTATTTCTGAGGAGTGCAACTTGAGTGATTTATAAATGCATTAAGTGCTGCAACTTGCTTTTGAGAAAAAAGTGCTTTATGTTATCAAAGAGTCATAAAACTTGCAATCATAAACCTATCTGTTGCTGTTAGCTAATCAGTCTCATTCTTCCATGGATAATATTTTCAGAAAGTGTTTTAGTAAATTGCATGTTTTATTGCTTTTGTAACTCAGTAACCATCTCTTCCTCAATGACTCATCAACAGGCTATGGGAAAAAGTCCCTTAAGAATATGTCAGTCTTTGAAGTGAAAACATGTCCCACTCTTGCACTGTGTAAATCCATTTAAAAATTCCATTTCATTGTTAATGAACAGAATAAAAAAGAAAGCTCTTGAATGAGGAAAAGAATTATGGCCAAGGTCAAAATTAGTACTCAAAGCTGTCAGCAACCCTGAAGACGTAAGATTTGCATCAATACTTCTGCTATTGCCTGTTCCCATTTAGCTGCTTTGTAATTCCTGTCCCATGGTATTACACTGGCTTTCAGTTGTTCAGCTTCTCCTGGAAAACTGAAAGCATCCAGCAGACAGTCAAATGCAGGACTGAGCCAGGCCAAGTGTGCTGCAGCAATTGGCTCATTTCCTTTCTTACACAAAAGTATTGGGACAGTCTAATTGAAGATGGAGACCTGGTTGGTGAGAAGTGAGATACAGAGCAAACCCAAGGTGTTGTGCTATAAACTATTCCCTTTCTTCTGCTATCTCTCCCATCTTCTTGCTTGTCCTCTCTCCTGTGACAGGGACCAAGATGGAAATGAAAGTTAAGTGCCAGCCTTGGACTGCTTTATGGAATGAAAAAGTTTGCGTGCTTGAGGAGAAGGAAGCCAGCAGGAGAATGAAGGGTGTCATAAAACAGTAACAGTGTTTCTGTGTTCATTCTGAAAGCAATTATTAAATAACTCTAAGCTATTAGTGCAATTGTTTCCACATTAAAAACAAGCCACTTTACTGACACTTGATTAGAAAATCAGCTTTATTAAGATTGGGAATAATGGTCTCAGGTTATTTATCTCCGTTTAATAGTACAACAGCACACAAATCTGCACAGTGTATTCTCATTATTAAAGGCTCTTTGTACAAATATTTAAATACCGAATAATTGGGGACTTGATGTTTATTAGAGTGTGGGCTTGGGGAGGGCCAAATAATGCTTTTTAATATAACTTGACAGCATTAGAATGAAAGTTGTATTAATTCTATTATTGTCCTGCCATAATGGAAAATTTAAAAGATATGCTACTTGGGTTTATACTTTACTTCCACCTTCCAAGGTAATAATAATCCTCTTTAATGTATTATGGTTGCATTTGCTTAAATAAGTGGAGCAATTAAAAAAAAGGATCTTGAATCTCAATATATTTTTCCCTTTACCAATCAAGAGCAAACAGATCTGAGTTGATGCACACAGCAACATCTAAGTCTCTGTGCTTAGAAAGAGAGTTAGTGCTGAATATGCCTGACAGGTGGGTAGTCACAGAGATTCTTTGTTCTGGAAAAACTCAGAGCAGAATCCTACAAACTGAAGTTCAGGATAAAACTCTTTCTGTATGTTTTCTGCTTTTCTGCTCCCAGATAGGACAGTGGGCTGACAGAGAGTTTCTAAAGAATCTTCAATGCCCATACCAAGAGATGCAGATAAAAGCATGTCAGGGTATTTATGCTATTTTTCTTCCCAGTTGAGAGATGGAGTTCTCTCTTGGCCTGCTGCTCTGTGGAAGAGCACATATTGACAAATGACACTCTTGTAATGCTTTCTGACAATAACAATGCTTTCTGCCAATTTCTGCTGCCAATAATAATGATTGCTTGTTACAGCAAACAACTAATTAATGTCTCCAAATGACCTTTTAGCAACTACTGTGAACATTAACTGCTCTGCAGCATTTTCACCTTCCCTGGAAATTGCTGGTGTTGTACCTGGGTTGTGTGAAGGTAACTGACAGAAGGACAGCTGGATCTGTTGTGAGTTTGGGATGGCATTGCCACTGTTCAGTTCTGCATCTTGTGATGAGTAAGATGCAGAACTGAACAGTTTTGGTTTGGTTTTGGTGACAGATGACCTCTAGGGATGGAGAAAGGTGCTTGCCTGTGTGCAAGTTTCCCACATAAAGGGGGTGAAAACCACATGAGAGTTGTTCTGACCTGTGCAAACAGCAGGGAATGAGCTTTGGAAGCCACTGGATCAATGAAGGTCATGTTGTTCAGGTTCCCTAGAAACAACCACAAGCATGCAACTTCCTAGAAAATACAGGGGAAAATAAGCTAGAGGAACTAAAGCTAGAATTGGAGAGTTAAAGTTCCTGAATGACAGACTTCCTGTGGGACCAATTAACCCTCAGCTAATTGTGTAAACCAGTTGTGTAAAACATGGCTTCTTGTAACAGAATTATTGCCTCTTGGTCATGGCAGTTTTCTGTTGTCTGTGCAGTGTGACCCCATCTGATTCCCAGGCAGCTCTATTTAGCTTCCAGCTCAAAAGGACAGAACAGTACAAATATTTGAGAGTAAGGAATAAGATCTCTTGGGTTTGAAAGAACACAAACCTCTCATCCTGTTGCTTAGAGAGCTGCTGTCTTGAGGCTTATGTCAGAGGACCACTCTTTTTGAAACTCTATATGTGTAATGGGTGTGAAAAAGAGATGGCATAACACAGCTTGGGCTGCTCTGAACATCAGCTCTTGGAGGGTATTTTTCTTACCAAGCCGATCAATTGTCCTTCTTTTTGGCAGAGAGAGGAAAACAGAGCTGTGGATGGAGAAGATGGGGATTACAGTGTCAGACCCAGAACTTAAGGAGCAAAAGTTTGCCAACTTCACACCAGCACCTCAGACACAGGTTTGTACCCTGGCTTTTGATGCTTCCAGTGTCAATGTTTTATTTCTGGTAATCTGCAGGCTGTCTTAATGTGTTCCCAAAGTCCAAGAAATGAGTATAAAATAGGATTTCAGGGCTGGGATCCAGGGTTTACTGTCTATGAGCATTCTTTATTTTGCTGTGTAAAATCCTAGTCCATACTCTACTCGTGCTACCATATGATGTCAACAATTAGCAGAGAAAAAACCCAATTTCTCTTTCTAACAGCTTATAAGTAACGTAGGATACATTGAGTTTAGTTGGTCATGCAACCAGTATGTTTGCTGAAAAAAAACCATTGTGAACAACAAGGCCATGGTATAAAATCCTAATAGTAATTAGGTCTCGGTTACTCTGGAGAGGGAGGCTGAGGATTTCACATCCACAAGACTTAAAAATTAGAAGTTGTGAATTACAGTGTCTGTTTCAAAACCTCAGAATGGAAGTTGCACTAGGTAAGGTGCTTATTTCAGATCTTTTAGGCAAACAATATTTAATTTCTCATGTGCCAATAATACTGTTATGTTTGTCCAGTTATACCACCCTCTCTCTGAAGCACACACAGGTATCCCATGTGTGGGGGGGAATATCAGCTCTTACATAGTATTTTTCACTTGGGTAACTTCATCCTGCTGCTACTACTGTGAGAGACAGTGAAGATGAAGAGGAATGTTGTTCACATTACCATGTGGTGATGTGAATGTAGTGTGTTCATATTTTCTTTTAAAACTGAATATGACTGTATTGTATTTCTGAAAAATCCAAACTGTTTCTGCAGCACTATCATTTCACCTTATCCAATTCTTTGGGATAATTTCAATGAGAGGTTATCCTGATCTAAAATTTTCTCTATTGTGATGATTTTTCAGACATAAATTTCTGAAGTCACAAGAACGCTGTAATCATTTGCACCCTTAGTTGAACTGAAAACTTTGATGCGTGGCACATCCCAGTGCTAATGGGCCATCTACATTCCAGAATGATTTCCATATAAATTGCTATGGAAATTATTACTTACTTATTATTTCCTTATTGCTTACTTATTGATTATTACTTAATTATTGCATACTTACTATGTAAATAGTTGTTTGTATGTATCCAGTTCCTTTGTCTAGACTGAAATGTCTCCTTCTGTGTTAAAGACAAGAGTAAATTATATTGCCTTCATTTTGAAGTTTAAGAAAAAACATCCTGAGATGTTAATTTTTTATTTCTCCTTAAGCAACTTTGCTTAGTTCTCTCCTGGGATTTTGTTTGTTTGTTTGGGGTTTTTTGGTTTTTATGTTGGTTTCTTTGTAAATCTATAGTAATTCTGCCTGAAATGAAAAAAAGGTAAAATAATGGAAAATGGTTAGAAAAAAAAAAATCAGTCAATCAGCTCCAAGTTTAGGATTCATGATTTTGGCTACTATTTTCAAAATGGTAAATGCTAAGTGTAGATGATGACATAATCTAGGTCAGATTCAAGGGTTTTTTCCCATTTTGGGAAGGCTGAACCTTATTCCACCTGCAGACTGTGTGTTTCAATGGATGTTGCTCTTGAGAAAAACTGGTCACTATTCTGACCTGAGCTTTTCTCTCTGTTGAATAAAATTATCTCCTCTATCTGTCTTGGCTTGGTAAGGACTTTTAATTTTTCTGTGAATCTTTTTCTTGTGTTAAGGGTTTTGTTATTTAGATCTTTCCATGACAATGAACACGTCCTTTCACCTCTTAATTTGGTGAAGGCTCAGCTTGTAAGCATGTGCAATGAAACCTTTGATCACGCACCTTTACATCTTAGCAGAAAAAAAACTTTTTTTCTATGAATATTTTGAGAATTCTTGGGAATAATTTTCAAAATCTCAAATAGAAGAAATAACCAGTAACACTAAGTAGATTATTAAATTAGTGTTCTGCTATATTCATTGAAAATGAGGATTAGCTTTCCTAATCCAATATCCTGAGAAATCATTCTCTTTATACACACAGTTATATTAATTTATAAAGGTTATTTATGTAGTTATAAGTGCTAATTCATAGAGAATGTTTTTCTAAGGATTAATAAAACTGGTGGCACATACTGTGCATAACAAAGATTGAAAAGGACAGAAGTGATCATTTTATGCTTTTTGCAAGACACCATTTTATAATGTTTTGCTCATTCCTTTAACTGCATGGTGACCAGGGATACAGACTTTCAATGCTGAAACAGAATTTTGGCAGCCTTTTGTAAAATGAAGGTTTAACTTATGCTCTGATCAGAGGCGGTTTCAGGTATTTTACTTTCTGCTGTATATACAAACACTCCTTAGAAACTTATTTCTGTCTATGATTACAGGATGAGGGGAGAAAATTTGTAGCTGCCATATGTGATTAAATGTTGCTTTAAACGTAGTGATCCTCAAAAGAAAGTATGTTTCAGAGCTCATCATGGTGTGAACATTAGACAGACTTCCTAAATGAGGGTGGTAGTTACCCAGCCTTTTCCTTCTGTGTTAATTGGAATAAACAGCTCATCAAGCCAACCTGAAATTTGAAGGTAATGACATTGTTCCTTCTGGAGGTTTTCTCAGCATGATGTGCACAGGCTTGTGGTTATTAGTGCAGCAGATAACTGAGTTTTCTTGACACTTATTCCAGCTACTTGCTCTGCTGGAATTTTACAGATGGAGATTACTGCCAAGCACTATTACCACCCTGAGAAGGTCCTGGACAAATTATCCTGCTGAGTCCATGTAGAAAAGGAAGTCTATCAACTGATTTCACCTTAGTTCTGTAGTCTGAATTTTTCTGTTATTTACACCAGGTTCTTCTGGAACATAAGGTTCTTAAGAGTGTTGGATCAAGAGAAAATAAGATTTTTTTTTTTAAAAAGCAGTTATTTTTATTTTGCATTTGGGTTGTAAAAATCACTTTTGGGATGTCTTTGCTCAAGTTCAGCTGAATTATCAGTCTGGTTCTTATGACAGTATGCTTGTATTTTGTCATGCTCTGCTTTCAAGGCAGCCTAACTTTTCAAAACTAAGTTTGTTTGCTATGGTGCAAAGAGTCTGGTGAGGTTGCTCCTCTTGTGGACAAATGCAGATGACAACTACTGTTAGCAGAGTTGTCTCCTGAGTACACTTAAAACTTAAATATCCCCAGGATCTGACTTTTGATGTGTCAAGTAATGATCAATAAGTCTCAAAAATGCTTCAAAACCTTGATAACATGATAGTAGATGCTTAAAGAAGTAATGATTGCAAAGATTAAGAGATGCAATACTTTTAAGAGCAATACTGCAGCAGTCAAATGAAAATATGTTAAAATTGCAGGGACTTGAGGTACTTTAATTTCTAGCGCTTGATTTGAACAGGGGAGTTATTTTTATATGGGAATTAACTCTCATTTGAGGTGTACCTTAACTGAAACTATGAGTAATGTTTTTTTCCTCACTTTCTAGTTCTTATCATTTATCTATAATAGGTGTGAAGTCAATGCTTCCATTTAAGTGTCATTTCATTTTTTTCTCTACATTTGCACATAAGTTTCTATTAATTTTTATTTATTGATTGAATTTGTGGCCACAGAACTCCAAAGAATTTCACAGCTTTGTGCCTGGGACAAAATTGCATTCTGTGTTTTAAATTAATTTTCATCCAGTGGATTTGAGAAAAGTAAGCCAAGTTAGTAGATGATGTCTTTTGGAACCACTCTTTGAACGATGATTTTTAGCAGTTGGTATAAATAACCACAGACTTAAAACCCACACTGTCATCATTCATCATTTGAAATAATAAATCAAATTTCTATATGATCCGGTGGCTGACTGTATGGTAAGCTGGATGTACCTAATTATTTTCTTGCTCTGTCATCTCTTGGCTTAAGAAATGTTAAGGTTAAAAATGCACCCCTTTCTATTTTTCCTTCAAAAAGTATGTTTCCGTGGATGTATGGTAACTATGGGGCATTCAGATGGCTGGGGCTGACAGATGATGAAGTCCTGTCCTGGATCTTTGGTCTGGCTGTGATGTGCATAGAGCCAGTTTAAAAACTGTTCAGTACAAACATCTTCTGAGGCAAGCAATCGGCTCCCCCTCATCTGCTCCAGGTGTGCTGCGGGTTGCGGGGAGAAAAGTAATTTCTTGTGTTGAGCAAAAGTCATTTCTTGCACTAAGGACCACACTTAGTGGGCAAAACTGAGCAGAATTGCTCCCTGAACACAGCATTAGTGATAGTTCTGCCTGGTTGCAGAATTGGCAATTATAAAAGGCATTTGTTTTGCTTTATTTGCAGATGGTTTCTGCCAGTGTAGCACCCATTAAACTTTTGAGCGAGGCAAGATGATCCCTTGGAGAATATGCAGGAGGAAAAAGCCAGAATGGTCAGTTTCATTAAATGTCTTTTTAAACAGCCAGAATCAGGAGACAGTGGCTGTTTCATCACTTGCTGTCCTTCAGTGAAATACTGTCTTCTTAAATGCACAGCCACCAATTTAATGTAAAATTGTCTTAAATTTGCTGAGCTTCACAATGGCCAATTATTTTTATGTGTATCATTAAATGTTTATTGTTGGCAGTTATTGTTTACTGTTAATGATCATGAGTCTTTATCTGTCTATGGAGAAACAGCCACAATTATTTATCCTACTGTGTTGCTTTTGCTGACCACAGATGCAGAATAAAATCAAACTGGAAAATATCTACTAAACTTCTATGTGGAGAAAAAATTTACACTTGTTCTTTGACAGTAACAGGGACAACAACTGTTCTTAGACATTGATTATTGCAATTAATTTTTAATGGTTAATATACATCAGTTTTCATCATATGGAGTGATAAAACCTCTGTTTAAATCAGTGTTTTTTAACATTGATTCACAAAAAGAAAAAATGTATTAGAACTTGATATTTTATTATTCAGAAAATTTAGAGTTCTTTTCAAGTACTTTTTGAAAGATTAAAAAAATGAGGGAGTTTGTCCTTTAACCCAAAATGAAATTAATGAGGTTCAAGAAATGGAAAGAAACAAACTTGCTGAGTTCTTAACACTTTTTCCTCTTCAAGTTTCAGAGAGCAAATTGGTTACTCTGACAGCACCAGAGTGTTTTCTTGAGGTTCTCTGATAAATATAATGACCTTTGAGAGCTTGAGTGCTAAGGCAGTTTAGAGTTACTAATTCCTAGATCTTACTTGAAATTTTTTATACCTGGATAAGATTTGCATAACTCGTCCCAGATAACTTCATTGCTTTAACAAATGCTTTAAATTGCATTTAGAAGTTTCTGCAACAGGAAATGTTTAGACAGCCCTTGTGCTGATGAACTTTTTCCTAATATCCTAATCTTTAACAACAGAAGGAACTGTGTTACAATTAGGTAACGATGCAATCTGGCTGCTGAATGTTTTAGAATAATGTGGAGTTTGGACTAAAAACCAGTCATGATGTTTTTGAAGTTAGCAATCATAGAAATAATAAAACCTGGAGTTGCTTTTTATTTTTGAAGATTTTATTTATGAAGACCTTCTAGGGGAAAGTCAGAATGAAAGGATTTTAAAGGAACACCTCCCATAAGAACATTCTGAAGTCTCAGATTTAACCAGTGCCTCTACTGTTGTTTTGAACATGGTCGTGGAGAGCAATGGCTTCATGTCCTCACACACTCACTGGCTTCAGAGCTAAGCTTGGCTTTGCATGAACAAAGCCTGCAGGGACAGCCCCTGTGAGATTTTGCTGCTTTTCTGTACAGGATCCTGTGTTTGTGTTTCTGACTCTGGAGAGGCAGCTGCTTTTATGCAGCTCCCACACCTTAAAGAGGGGGTGTGACAAAGTTGTTTTTTGCCCAGTTGTTTGGCCATTAAAAAAAAGATTAAAAATCAATGATCCCAGAGGCAGATTCTATAGCCTTTCCTTTTGCATTTTTAATGTTAATTGAGCAATTCCAATATGAATGAAAACTACTTGTAAAGAAACACAAGATCATGTTTTCTGCAAGGAAAAAGTTCCTCGTGTAATCTTTCCTACCTCAGTGGGGAAAGTATAGGTCAAGTTTTCTACTTGTTTATTCTGCTTGCTCAGTGTCAGGGGACACAGACTCCTCCTCTATTGCTTTTCTGGTTTTCTGCTAGTTCATCACATGTTCTTCTCCCTGCTCTCTTAAATTTGCCTCCTTGTGGTATCATGTATCAGAAAGGGTCCTGTCTGCTCTTGCTGGGTGCTTTTGTGGCTTAGCTTTACTTCAGTTGTCACTAAAAGGTTGATGCAATCTCCAGCAGACCTCTGGTACCAGACTTCATCATCCACTTATTAATTGCTGCCAAAAAAAGCTGATTTCACCATTGGCTTTCTAAATCTCTGCAAACTGATTTAATCACCTTCCTTCAATTCTTTTCCTGTAACTCCTCACCGGTTTTATGTCCAAAAGAAGCCATTCCAAAGCTCAGTTGGCTTATATTTTAGACTGCATCCCAACCTTGTGGCCACAGCTGTCCGAATTGTTTTGTTCTATTTCCTAATGCATAAGTAATTCTTGGTTTAAATTTCAGATTGCAAACTCTGCAGTGGTGACTAATTTTTTTGTGGGTTTTGACAGCAGAGTGCAGAACTGGGAATAGACTGCAGTAATCCCCACAGTAAATCAGGCCATGGTGAAGAACTCTGTTTCTGCTGTGTGAGGGAGATTCCTGGGGCTACAGCTGCAGTGGTACCGGACACCTGCCTGTAAGATTTGTTCATATTCTTGTGAGTGTTTAGTGTCCTCCAGCCCAGATGTGGCTCTACCATTCCATATTTAAATATGGAATTAGTTCAGAACATTTCCAAGTCAAAGGAGTAGTTCTTAATTTACTGCCATAAAGAAATTACCATGTGATGCCATAATTGTAGCTTATTTGGGACTCAAATGGACCTCCCCACAAATGCAGACTGGTCCTTACATGCAATGTGCAGGACACTTTGCATCCACAGATTTCTTGGAGTGCGTGGGAGAGTCCTATTGCAATCTGAGAGCTCTCAAAGTTCTTCCTGGGAGCTGTGCAGTTGTTCTGTGTTGGTACTGCTGCATGATTTTGGGCTTTTTTTCCTCAGATGCATGGACTGTGACTTATTGCTCAGACACTTGTGACTGTTGTGCTTTGAGCTGGATGACTGGAGACAGTCACTGTAGCACTTGCTCTGCTAGAATCAGATTTAGAAACCCAAACCCTGTTGCTGGGATTTAATTCCTTCAGTGTAAATTCAACTTAAGGTTAATGTCATCTAAGCTCCACTGTTCTTCTTTCTCAGCCATGAGCACTGCAGCAAGGAGCATTAGCAAAGCTTCATTTGATCCCAGCTCTTGGGTCTTTGGGGAGAACAAATAACAGAGGACTGAAGGAAAATGGGTCTTGGAGTTTTGCAGGAAAATGTTCAACTGAAGTGTCCCTGATGAAAGACAAGTAACTGGATATGTGTTTGTGGTTGAAAGACAAGAAGTTTTAATGCATTTTTATCCTTTGGTATCCAAAAGGTCAGCTTAATACTCAAGTCTAACACATATAATGTGATGGAGGAGTGATAACACTTGGATTGAATAGGGTAAAATGCTGTTACATTGGTTCTATTCTTGTCCCATTATTTCTTCCTTTTAGCTTGGTAATTGCAAGAGAATTTGGGCTTATCATCTCTGTCTCAGGCTAAATGCAGTCAGACAATCAGACTTTGTGATTTTCTCAAATATCTGAGCTTTTCTCTATGTCTGTGTTCACAGTCTACTGTTCCCTGCAGAGAGAGATTTCTTAAACCTCTCAGCAAGACTCCACAAACTCCCCCCTGTACGTGACAGAATGGTGAATTATTCTAATTTAAAGGAATGACTGAAGGGACAGTGAGGCAGGAACCTGCACATCAGTGTGTTCAGACTGGTTCAATATCTCTGCTGCCCCAAAAATGTTGATAATGCAGCATGGAGCTGAGTTATTTGTCAGACCACAAAGCATGGGCTCTGTCAGATGGAAAAATCATCAAGGGACTCAGCCATTATCCTGTGATCTTCAAATAATCTGTAACATTAAAAACATTTGGAATGTGCTGATAACTATTTTGTATTTTAAGCAATATTCTGGTTATTTACTGTCAACTGATGACGACTTTCAAGTCACTCAAAGCATGGCAGAGCTAATAATTTTATTGGCCTATGAAAGTGCAACACAGAAATGGTTGAAATGTGATTTGTATTTTTTTCCATCCATTTCTAGATATGCCTCAAAGCTGCAATGCAAAGGGATTTTCCATGTGCTCTAACAACCACTGCCTCCTGAATTCCCTGTTGCTGCTGGATGCAGGGCTTGGTGGGTATTCATTTTGTAACTGTGTCTTGTGCTGAATGAAAATGTTGTCAATGGAGTGTAGTGCAATAAAGTTACATGAGTACCCTTTGAGAGTTTAAATTAACTCAGACTGTGGTTATATGATTATTATCTGTAAAGTAACATCTGACAGGCTTTAAATGCAGTTTAAAAAACCTGATTCCATGAGCCTTGCTAATTTAACCAAGAAGCAGATTTTACCCTTCAAAACATGCTTTTAACATTAAAGAAATTCAGTTTTTTTAATAACTAGTCCAAATGAAATAATTGCTGTGTAATGTACAGAAGAACATGAGTCCAAGGGTTTTTGCCATAGAATTTGTGGAAGCCAAATTTAGAGTTATTTTTTGTGAGCTATTTGTAAGCAGTCCACGGTCTCAAATGTGTCTCTGGGTTCATATATCTGTCATAAAATCTCAAACTTCTGTCAGCTTTATATCTGCTTGTGTGATAAATCAATACCTGAGGATCACACAGATACTCAAGGAGATTCCCACATCCTATCCCTTCACTTGGATGCTCTGTGGCCATCTGTAACTCAGCTCATCAGGATGTCTCTTGACCACCAAGGATGATCAATATCCATTTCACTACATATAAAAACTGTCTTTTATACCCTTTTCCAGAGCCTTCCTGTCTTTGGTGTCGTGTTCTGCCCTCTGTTATCTCTGTTATTTCTTTTCTGGGAAATTCTCTCTCTCTCATGACTCTGCAGGCTTGGCCCAGTGTCAGGAAAACTCACCAGCAGATAAAACACGGGCCATTTGAGGGGATTTTATTACCTGTTGCTTTTCAGTTCAGATATTTATGTAAACAAATCCAGTTTAGATCCTTATCCAAACCAGGGATCTGAGCGACCACACAGATATGGTACAAACTTTGACCTGGAAGAAATCCACTTTTCTCTTATTTCATACTGTCTTGAACAAAGCCATGAGTAGTATACACAGGGCAGTGAATTTTTAGTCAGTTAAGTCCTGAGGAAGTAAAACTAATGGTCAGGAATTTTAGCAATCTTTTTGCATGGATTCTAAGATGTTTTCTGAAGTGCCACCTAATAGGCCGTGAAGCACAAGCCATGTCAGAGACACTGCTAAAGGAGCTGGGGGAGAGGATTTTGTCCTCAGCTGTGTCACACTGCTCCAGGAAAACAACCTCACCTCCCAGCCTGTCCTTGCACATCAGGAAATGGGGCTGCTTCCCCGGCACTCCTCTGGAGCTGACCTGCAAATGGCACTGGGATGTGTTGAGATGATGCAGGGATTTGGGGGTGTCTGTTTTGCTCAGAATTTTACCCAGGCACGTCTCAAAACTCATGAGAGATCATGGAAAAGAAGAATGATTATGAGCAGTTCTGGCTGCTGGAGCCCTGTGCAGAGATTGCAGGAGATGAGGGTAATGGGCAGGGATTTGATTTGCACAGCCCACGGCAATACAAGGGTTAATTGTCTGTGGAACTGCAGCATGGAGTTAACTGGAGCAGATTAGATTACCATGATTAGCAGTGCCTGGGGAGCAGCACCACCTGATTCACTGTTCCAACAGGTTTGCTGCTGCTAGAATGAAAATAACCTGTGCAGGAAAATCCAGTTACCCTGGCTGAGAATATGAGTGTAGATTTTGAGGGGTGAGCATGGTTCTCCTAGGTCTAATTTAACCCAATCAAAACAGTTTACAAATTTCTTCTGAACTCAGGAAATATCCATTAAAGTTAACCGTGAGGGGTTGCACAGAGCTGGACTATCTGGAATATCCTATTTTAAAATGAGGGACTTGAAATATTCAAGTTAGTTTGCTTTTCACAGGAATTCACCCAAATTAGATGGTGGTAATTTGAAATAAATAGATAATGATTGCTATTAACAATAATACCAACAATTACTTAGAGCCACACAAGCAGAAATGCAATGGAAGCCTTGTTTTTGTCCTACATTTTTATAAAGCCCTAAGTAGAAACAGAGTAATATTTCTGAGAGGCAGGACAGTTTCAACTCTGTGTACTCTGTGTTGTCAGAGAGAACAATGGCCACTTGACAAAATTCTGTACGGCAGAACATTTCACATTTCTCAATTTTTATCTGAAATATATTTATTAGAAAAATGTCAGTACTATGAACATGGGTTAAGTGGAGGAATGTATTGTGTGTCTTCCTACTTGTCAGCAGTAAATTTCTATCTTTGCAAGCTAACACTTGCCACTAATTCCAGCTCTTAGTTATGCCCATTGCATGTTTTCTTAAACCAAGACTTAATCAGACAAATGATTTTGTGTTATTTAGCAAGTAATCCTTGGATATTACAATCAGACAAACTCTTGAAGTCATGACACCTATAATTGCAGTAATGTTATGATTATATAAGTTAAATGCTGGTCATTTAACTGTGTATAAGGTCTTACTATTTACTGGTGCAATTACTTAAAATAAGTGTACTTGAAATTGTTTTTTTTTCTTTTGATTTTAAATTTTCTTATTGAAGTCAAGTTATTAAAGATGAGGCAATGTATATTTAATTATTTATAGTCCCCGGTGACATTAATTATCAAACAGGATTCACTTAACAGTCAATAACCTAACAAATCGAAATCTTGTAGCCAGTTGTCTAATATTTAGAGCAAGGCATTGGGAAGTTTTTTATGTATATATATGTGTGTGTATGCATGTACATATATGTATATCTGGTACTCAGCAGTAGATGCATACCTTTTTTTATGAAGGTTTTGTTCGACTGCTTCAAATGTTTCTTAAACATATACCAAGCTACCAGCTTGTTATTCTAACAAGACCCTGTGAGAAGAAATGATTTTTATTAATACTGTACATGTCAAAACCTTGCAGTCAATCAAATAACAGAAGGAGTGTTTATCATCTCTCTCCCCACTGATGCTGTTACAAGAGTCGGAGTTACAGCATTCAGACATCAAGTAAAACAGTGAAAGATAAGAAAACACTTTTTTTTCACTAGGTGTTTCTTGCTAAAAGAAATTGTTTTGCAGTTTTGTTTGCTGTTGACACTATTTTGAGTAAATCTGAGCTTCTAAGACATGCTCAAGGCAATTAAATATTTATGCTCCCCAAACTGGAACATTTTCTGTTTGCAGGAATCAGGTTTGCCTTGGTTTTAAAGCTTTTCTTGCAGGTTATAAGCTAGGGTTTTTTAATTTTTTCATTGGGGGAAAAAGATGTGTTTACATGTTTGTAAAGACTTTGCTGTAAAAAGGCAATAGGGAACATGAGTATAACATAGTGTTCTTCCATATTTCCATTTTTAAGTCCTATTATATCTGATATTTTCTGTTTTGCCTTCTATTAGGCCTGAAATTGGAAACTATTTAAAACCTAACAAACCCCAGAATCTATCCCTGTTCTCTGAATAGCAGCAGGAGTGTGGCTGTTATGGTTGGACATGGAAATGAAGAACAAGCTCTGCTCCCCAGCAGGTGCTCCAGTGGAACTCGTGCAGGTGAGGTCTCAGCAGCAGTGACTGCTGCTCTTGGCCTCAGACTGCTGCCTTGGTGGACCTTGTTTGTCCTCCTGCCTTTGCTGTGGTTTATGTGGACTTGATTGCAAGTACAGCACTTGTCCTCTTCCCTGGATCAGCTGGTTCCGTTCAGCCAACCCTTTCCATTTCCTTCCCTGATCCTCTTTTTCCACCTGACTATAAAGAAAACAAAACATAACTGTTACAACATCAGTTTACAGAAGATGTTGCTCAGTTGTTTAATTCAAATGAACACTTTGAACATTCACTTCTTAGAGTAAGGATACCTTTTATAAGACACTGATAAACATGGGTATTTTAAACCAGCAATATGAAAAGTAGGACCAAATGGGGGCAAATTCATTGGTTGGAAAGTTCTGTTTGCACTGAGGCAGTGCCATCAGTTTTGTCTCTGTCCTGTCTTTCACTGATCCTGATCTAAGAATCAGCAGCAATCCTTAATTATGCCTTCATGACTCCTGAAACCACAGTAACTGTTTCAGTGTGTTTTTAAGGTTTTATTGGCATGCCCACTGTTTAATTTGGGATTTTACTATCCCTTTGTATTGTCCTCCCCCTGCCTTTTGGAGCAGCACAGGTTTCCCATTTTGTATCCCATGTTTCTAAAATCAGACGGGCACCCTCGCTGTTATTGGGTTCTGTTAAGTGTTAGTCTTTCTGTTTGTTACCCAGCCACTCCCTGCCAAGTTTCAAATTGTTCCCCTTGCCAGTTGCCAACCCCTCCTCTATCCCTACCCTTTTCCCCAGAACCTTCCTTGCTCCTCCTCCCACTTACAATCTGAAGTATGAGTCAAGTAAATGTAGTGGTGCTTTTAGCAATGTGAAATGTAGTTTTTTCAATATTATTTAGTGTTCCAATTGTAATGGGTTTGGAGCATAGTAAAGAAGATCAGATGTCTACAGGTACTGGGTGAGGGCAGAAATCATTAGAAAACATCTGAAAAGTACCATCACTTTTTTGTCAGTTCTCTCTTCAGGGACTGGTGTAAATCCCAAACTGTTGCAGGGCAATCGCTGTACAAACAGAAGCTCCAACTGAATGAAACCAGAAGAAGCCAATGTGGCAAATTGCCTGATCAAAGTAAAGGAAGAAAGGTGGTGATATTCATCTGGTGAGGCTCTCGATTCCCATTTCAGAAGTAGTACCATTGCTTAAATATTGGGAATATTAGGGATTTTACTTTTTTGAGGTCTTTGTTTTGCAAAATATGTGATAGTTAATATGTGGGTAAAGATGAGTTTTTTGGTTTTTTTTTGCAAATAGCCAAATGCATGTCACCCACCTCACTAGATAATAATTGAGGTCTCCTGTGTTCCTCTAACAATATTTTTTTTCAGAAGGCCTTTCTGTGTGGTTTGTATTCTTCCCTTAGGAAGATACAGGAGATTCTTTCATTTTAATGTACCCCACCAGACTATTCCATGCTTTCTCAGCTGTTTGTACCTTCAGGATTGGGCAAAGAAAAATGGTGACGGAGTCAAATTATTTTGTTTTTTAATTAAGGGCAACTCAATTTCTAAATGTATAGATACACTTCCAATGCTTACACTAGTCAAGGATGAAATTGTGAACAGACATGAATTCCTCACTTTTTTCCCTGAAGAATAGCATTTGGACTTTGCCCACCAGAACAGTCCTTGCTACAGACAGATGTTTCTTCTGTTCTTCTTCTAGCAGTACAAGTGGCTGGACACTGAACCTCAAAGCAGAGAACTAAGATCCCTGACCTGGATAAGCCCACAAGTGAGTTTACTGGAGAAGTTCTTCCACCAAAACCAGCTCTTGGAAGGCTTTGCAGCCCTCTACAGGAAATCAGCTAATTCCTGCAGAGTGCCACATGAAGACTTCCAGACTGAGGTGAGCATCCTGCTACAGCAAGAATTTGGGTGTAGTGCATCATAATGTGTATGGAAAGTTCATCTGTGCCAAACTGGGGATTTAAAATATTTTATTTGAAAAAAACATCACATCTTCGTAGAGCAATATTGTCTAGCACTTCTGCTGTGGATCCCTGAACAATTCAGCTGGACAGGTGGAATGATAAGGTAATTGAATCCAGACATTGAAAGGGTTTTTTGGATGATTTTTTGTAGGTCCAAGCTGAAGTCCCTGATTTATTCAGGCTTTGAAGTACCATGCAAGCCTTTCCTGTGGAAGAAATTCTGTTCTATGTAATTAATTCACTGTGTGGTAAACAAGAGGAAGGCAAGGAGCAATGAAACTTCCTAAGACTTGATAGCTTCACATGTGGTGAGACTGTAGAGTAAATGTTAGAAGACAGTTTTTACAAGTTGTCTTTCTTTAAATTATATTGAAGCATTCACCCACCCATTGTTGCTCTCCATAATTTTTCCCTGTTAGATTTTTTGACTGAAAATAGTTTACTGAGCTAGCTTTTTCCACTGCAACACAGTAAAAAGCCATAACTAAAAAATTGTAGGTTTTTTGTAATTGAAAAATAAGAGATCTAGTCAAATAGAAAATATTCCAAACTCTCCTCTCCCTTCCCCCTTCAAATACTGTTTTAAAATTACAGAACCCTGTACTCTCTATTACAGAAAAATGCCCTCCATCAAGAAAATGTAGATGTTTACCTAGATAAACCTAGAAATGGCTGTTCTTTGTGATCTTCAGTGATGTTCTTCACTGAAAAACCTCAAAGCACAAATCATTTTAGTGAGGCAGGTAAGAAAGCCACTTGCATTTTCTCTTCCAGTCCAATAGCTGCTCCTGTAGCTCATGTGACAATGGTTTGGGCAGGAACACAAGAGGTGAAAGTGTGGGGTGAACTTGGCTTCAGGTGTCTCTTCTGTGCATCTTAGAAGACTCTCAGGCAAATGGTGAAATTCAGCACAGTTCAGTGCTTTGGCAGCAGGACCAGTTTGCTAAAACTAAATTGGCAGTAGCAGCAACACTGGAATATTGTGATGCTGGTGCCTCTTATGAATGATTGTAAATAGCAGAAATAAATGAAGCTGCAGCAATAGTGAAATATTGCAGTACTGGTGCCTATTACAAATCCTTTTAAATATCACAAACAACTAAAATGACTAACAGAAGTCTAAATTCCTAAGCTAACCTCCAAGATTGCCATTTTTAAGGACTCAAATTGTACAGGTCCTGAAAAACCTGGGGACTAATATTTCCTTTGATTTTGTGTCAGAAAGGCACACACAGTGGAGCTGTTTGTGCACTGAGGGCAATCTCACTTTTTGGTTTTTTTGAGCTCAAGTTCTTCAAGCAGTATTAGAGTGAACAGCAGCAGCTTAAAGCACCTCCTAATTTTAAAGAGAGTTTGAGTAACACACTGCTTTAACAAGGTGGGTTTGAACCGGATTTAGCCAAGTGATTTGCCTTTTCCTGTGTGGTAGTTTGCATTTTGCTTAACGCTGAATTGTAGCACTGGAAAAGTTGAGAGCACTTACATATACTGTGTTTACCAGAGGAAGAATAAGGTTTCTGGAGTTTTGGTGTTAGTGTTCATGGTAATGTGGGTTATGTGGCTCAACTCATTATTCAACTCAACTCATAATTCCTTGAAATTTTAAATTCCAAGGAGTCAAGGATTAAGTTTTGAGTTACTATTCTGAACCTGATTTGTTCAGACTCTGTCCATCTTGCATGACATCAGTAGTAAGTGAATCTAAGAAGATTTTAACATGTATTTTGAGTCTGTTTCAACCTTAAATATAATTCCAAAATTATTTTTAACGAGTCCCTGCAGAGTGAAGCATCTTGGAGACTAAATTACATGATATATTGGGGATTAGAAGGAGTGGGGAAAATATGTGAGAATTGGGGAGAGAAAATTGTCTTTCAATGAAGTAACTACCAACCAGATCTTGTCATATATTATGAAAATCTAATTTTTGCTAGAATCTTATGTATTCAAAATGGTAAAATTAGCTGGTAACATTGGCTTGTACAATGAGCTGTGGGGGTGCTGTTTTCTTAGGTACTTTTGTACCAGAAGATGGAGCAGGAGAGCCTGGATTCAGGATCTCGGCAGGAGCAACCTTCTTTCAGTAGTGCTGACCTGACTTTTGCTATCTCCATGGACGGGTTCAAAAAAGGCAAATTGAGATCACAGCTATTTCACAACTGAATAGCCCTGTAACCATTAAAACATACTAAATCTAAGAGTAAAAGCAGAACCCAAGTGAAGTCAATTTAAGCAGTTAAGGAGCAAAGGCACATTTCAGTGGGAAACATCTATAAGGTAATGCAGAACAATTTTTTACCCAACAAATACTTACAGATTAATTTTAAATTCCAGTGCAACAGGTCTCAAAGGTAAAGATGAATGCGGTTATTAATATAAGATCACTCATACCTGATTCTGTGCAGGACTTTGAATTATGAAAAACAAGGGATATGGTTCTGCAAACTCTTACCACAGGCAGACCTTGGTACAGAAACTGTTGCTGTGGAATTTTGAAGCAAGATGCCCAGCACCAGTTAGTTTGATGAGCTAATGCATGTTTGGATCCTCTGACGGATGGCACTGAAGATCAGCATTTTGCAAACTATTTTATGCCTTACAGAGTCCCAGCCATGAAATATGCCCACATGATGGCTATTTTCAGAGTTTCTAAGCACAGTAAAAGCCTGTACATTTTATTAACACAGATGGCGACATTTTAAAAAAGAATTCTAATCATTCATGACCATTGCACCTTCCCCCTCTCCCTCCCACTAATATTATAGGCAATAGGGTTCTAACTAACCATGCAAAAACAACCTTAGAGAAGGATTGGGAAAAAAAAAATCATCATTCCCTTCTTTTAATAGCAACAGTTGCAAATCTGTGCATAATGCTGCTGTCATGTCACTTACTGTAAATACCACTTGCAAATCAGTAGTTTTCTTTCTGTTTTCCAAACAAAATCTTGAATGTTTAAAAAGCACTCTGAAAATAAGTCCTACTTCAATATTTAGCTTAAAAAGTAGTATATTGTCATTTATTTTGCATGAAATCCTCATTGTTTCACTGAGTTTCCTGGGAAGTTTTGCATTGTTGGACATGAATTCATTCCATTTCCAGACAAACCACTGCTTGTAGGAACTTGATTAACTTGAGGTGCTGCTGGAGCTCTTGGACTTCTCACAGGAAACACCCCTATGTTTTGTTGTCCTTGCCTTTGAAGCATTCTTCTTCCCAGCAGCCTTTTGTGCTTTAAATTATTGTAAACACAACAGTTGTCACCCACAAAACACCAGCAGTTCCAGTGCCAGTATGTGGTTTCTGTTTTCAGGGTGATGACAAGGGACAGCGTGGGTCTGACTGCCTAGTGTGCTACTGCAGATTTTTGAAACTAGCAGGAAAAATTATATTTATGTTGGTCATATTCTGAAACTAGCCATTTTATGCAAGGACTGGAACTTCTGAGTCACTTTGCAAAAGTGGCTTGAATGACATTGTGTGTTTCACTCAGTCATTTCATGAAGTGCCTAAGTGTTTCAAGCATTTCAACAAATGAATGTTACATTATTATTACACAGAATCTCTTGCTCTGAGTGTTCTATCGAAATGGGTTTTGGTGAATGGTTAATACTTCCACAGAAAAATCAGACCCATGCACTTGAGAGGTCTCACAGATGTAGGGCTGTAGTTCCAGAATTACAGTTGCCTACTTTTGATATTCCCAGTGGCATCCTGCCACAGTTTCAGTCTGTAACACACAAGCTTTTATGCAACTCTAGTCCCTTGGCTTTACTTACTTCAAATAAGTAACATGAATGCAACTGTGCATTGTCTCCAAGTGCATATGGGATTCTTGCTAGGTTATTGTAATTCTGTGGTAAGGCCAGAGTGTGATTATTAACAAATAATAGCAGATGCTGTGTTGTGAGCAACAATGAACCAGTGGGCTTGAAAATGTGAGGAAACACACTTGTATTAATTTTCTGGAATGTGAAGCTCTCAGGTAAGTCAGAAGCCCTGGCTCACAGGAGTAGCAGAGCACTGCAGATTTATTCAACAGGTCTGTAATTTACATCCACTTCTACTTGACTCCCTGTTCTAATGTTTGATGTCAATAACAGCCCCCTGCTTATTAACATTGATTGATTGATAGGCAAAATATGGGGTTGGGGGATGAAGAAGTCATCTTTTCAATCTGCCCCCAAATATTTGAAATAATGTTTCCCTTTGATAGAGAAACTAATGATATTACATCTTCTAGTTTTGTATAAAACTGCTGCATAATTTCTAAAGGCTTTGCTATTACATTAATTCCTCTGAAAATTGCTAGTGAGGTCTCCAGTCACTCTTCTTATGGGTCTGGTTTCAGACCTTGCACACAGAGAGCAGGAATACTCCTGAGCCACATGACTGAAGGAGTGCCTGCTGGAGTGAAACATTATCTATTCTATTTTTCCTTGGGGGAAAATCATTGCAGTAATGGAATCTGCTTAGGCCTACTAAAGGGAATGCCTCCCAGAGCATGAATACCTTAGTGGGATAGAGACCCACAGAACAAAGCTTTATGCTCACCTTTTATGAAAAAGCAAGAAAGATAAGAATGTGGCCAGTTTTCCAGTCTCTAGTTGTAGCTTGTTGAACTAGTGTTTATTTTAAGGCATTAAATTCCTATGCTATTACTCTAAAACTCTAGTGCTATTGCTCTAAAATTGGAAATAAGAACACAATTGGCTTGTGACCTCATTATAACCAACAGTTGCATTTGCTGTTTTGCTGTTTTGTAGTTGAGCCTAAATTGGATGGGGAAAAGAAGCTGATCCCAAAGATGACTGGATTCTAAATCCTGCAAAGCATTAATAATCTGCTGAAGCCCATAGTGTTTTATCTTATGTACTTTTTGTCAAATGGTTGGGCTCTTCCACACATTTTCTAATTAGCCTCTATCCATCTCCTTCTATCAGTTTCATTTCCCTGTGCTACACTTAACACTCACGTTGCAAATCCTGTGGTTTTATGCTAAATGCTCCTGCTGCATAATTAATTTGTCTTAAAAGAGAGTGTATACAAATCAATCAGATTAATATTCTTCCCAGTTTTTCTCAGTCTAAATTTATTTTGGAAAACTATTAAGAAAGATTTTCTCAAATTCTTTTCTTGAATATAATTCCCCAGGCTAAACTGACTCTTTTCTTTATAGAGGACGGCAAAGATTTCAGTTGTTGCTGCAAAGTCTTCGAAGGCATCTCTAAAGGTACTGTACAATTCCATGTAACCTAGTGCATGTTTAAAGGTTATAAACAGTATTTCTGCACGAGCAGAGAAAGCACAGTAGCAATTTAGCTTGAAATAATAAAGAAAAAGCCAAGTGTGCATCTCTTCTGTAGCTTCCCCTCTGCCTCAGCTTTATTCTAAGTTCTGCACTGAAGAACCATGTGAGTATTGGTGTGAGGCCACTGAAGCAGAGTTTTCTCTCTGCTTTCAGTCACCTTGTCACTCACAGGATCCTATCAGCACATAAGATCAGACTTGGAAAATAAGTCAAAACTATTGTTTCTCTACCATGAAAAGTGTGGAAGCCACTTTCTGTTGTTTCAGTTGTCATTTGTTTGTGTGGAATTGCAAGTCCTCAAATTGGTCAGTGTCCTATTTGATCATCACATTGAATCAATTGCAGGTGCTAAAGATGCCCTTTTGTAAAATGACTTTGGGTAGCAGTCATTCTTTTGGTCTGGACTCAGTGACTGTGGGATTGACTCAAAAGACTGTAATCATATGACAGAAGAAGAGCAATTAAATAGCAAAATTATTCAATTACTCTTTAATGTAGGGATTTAAATGTGTTTTGTCGCATTGTAGTGCTTTAGAATATTTTATGATACTTGCACAGGCATAGAGTCTGTAACCATAAAACAAGCAAAAGGCCTAATTGCTCCATGCACAGATTATTTATAACTGTGGTCTCTGAAGGAATAAGAGTCCATAAAAAGAATGCCACTGAGTGTAACAACCAATCTGCTTTGCTGCATTTTAATTGGGAAGGGAGTCTTAGCTCTCAGATTTCAAAAACATTGCATTATGGATGTGGTGCTTGCTTTCTAATTTTAAACAGAAATACAAGCAGTAAATATTGATTCAGGATCTTTGTGTACCAGGGGTACAGTCACTCTATGGCAGATGAAGCCACTAAACCCTGGGAGATTGCTGTCTTGTTCTAAAGCTTAGATCAGCTAATTTACTTGGGAGGGGCAGGGAGAAGTTAGGATTTGTTCAACAGAAATACAAGCAGTAAATATTGATTCAGGATCTTTGTGTACCAGGGGTACAGTCACTCTATGGCAGATGAAGCCACTAAACCCTGGGAGATTGCTGTCTTGTTCTAAAGCTTAGATCAGCTAATTTACTTGGGAGGGGCAGGGAGAAGTTAGGATTTGTTCCTAGAATTCCTGTGTCTGCGTATGGATTTGTGGAGGCATAACCAGGCATAACTCGAGTTATGCAAAAGTGTTTATGTCAGCCTACTTCTCCCTTGTCCTTTTTATTTCCTTGATTCATTTGTTCTCTGCTCTGTCTTGCTGAACACAGGGATCTGGACCTCTTAGGACACACACTGAAGCTTCCTTCTGCTTCTCTCCTTGTCTGGAAATAACAGAGGCTATACCAGTGCATGGGTTTTGTACAACAAGCCTGGCACAGAATTTGTGTAAGGTTGGCAAATGGTGATGTCAGCAATGCAAATTACATTGAATTTCGTTGACTGTGTAAAATAATTTCCTCCTGAATTCCCTTACGGGACACAATTCAGCGCAGAGTCAAGTTTCACATCCAAGTTGGTACAGAAATAGTAATAATTCAGTCACATAATGGCTCAAACAGCACTATTACAGTGCACAATTAAAATCTGTCCCTGCAGTGGTACTAAAATCTCTTACCACCCTTGAAAGGTGCTCTGGACACTTGGCACTTAAATTGATCTATTGATCCATTAGTGCTCACCTTTTGCTAACCTATTGGTTAGTTAGTCTCCTTTAATTTTCCCCTTTAGTGAAGCACTTCCACTGGTCTACATGTAATTATGGTCCAACATGCATACCTTGGCAAAAACTGTGTTTTGGAAAGCTTGTGCTGGTTTCTGTGTGGGAGAAGCAAGGAAATTGCTGTTAACTATGATAACTATCCAGAAAAGGGAAAGAAACCCAAACCCCCCACAGCTGATGCACTGTATGTGTCTGATTTATATTTCACATGAAGTAACATTTGTTACCTACGCCTGAAGGGAAACAAACAAAACCTACAAATGAATAAAAGTTCACAACTGCAAGAGGTGTAAGTTGTGAAAATGAATTGGGGAAAAAATGGCACTTGGAGCTGGTTTAGATCTAACAGAACCAGGCTGGCTCTGTTCTGAGCCTGAGGAGTACCAAAAGAGATGAAGAGTCACCTAAGCACTCAAGGGTCAAGAAGGAATCATGTTTGTTATTTTCCTTAACAACATCTTTTGATTATAGCACAAGATGTATTCAGCAGTAACAACAAATCTGTGCCACATTGTTTAACCATTTCCCATACACTAGAAAATCCAGACTGTTTAATAAGGATAAAGAAGAGTAAAATTGTGATTTGAAACACTTCTCGTTCATAAATCAAGTATTTTGTTAAAATATCTTAAGAAATAAAATGCTGCTTCCGCAGAGTGTCCTGAAAATTACATAGTTGGTTATGTGTATATATCCAAACAGCCAGTAACTGTGTACTTATAAAGCTAATGGTGTTCTTGCTGGAAACACCAGGCAAGATCAAGACACTAAGGGGTTATTTTGCTTGGAAAAAAAAATAGTTCAGCTTTAGCAAATTGTCTGCTGGTACTGAGGATTCTCAAACCACATCTACCTTCCCATGCCTTGTCTACCACCTGCCTTGAAATCCCATGTCAGTAAGTTTCATTACCTTAAAAGTTAAATAAGGGAAGCTGAAAACATAGACAAGGCTTAACGGTAATGATACATGCCAAGAGTGGTTATTTTTATCTTTTTAATCAAAAATTGGACAGGCTTTGAAAAGAAGCAAGCCCATACATTGCTTTGAAGCTAAGCGTAAGATCAGTACATTTTGCAGTAAAATTGTTGCTGGGCACTGTTGGGTAGCAGCAGAAATCCAGAGGTGAATAGCTATCAGTCAACAGGAGATGCAGAATGCATTTTAGGTGGAATTCTTAACAGTTTGGTGTAGGCTTCCAAGAGACAAGACCTGCAACCATCACCTCCTGCTGGTGTCCTGTCTGGGTGCTCCTTTAAGGTCTGGAGGTGGGCAGGGAGCTGCTGCTTGGGAAGGCTTCAGTGTGTATGGTGTGTGCATCCCCAGCTTTATGGTGTGTGACAGATTGATTTAGCTCTTCACTTCCATCTCCTCTGGGAACCTAAATAAACATCACAGGGCTCTTGGGAAACCCAGCTATTCACACTGGCATCACAGCAGAGCTCAAATTATAAAAGCAAGCCAAAAAACCCCCAGATCTAGTAAGCAAAAAGTATTTTTTCATTTATATTCCCTTACAGTCATGTTTCAGGCCTATGACTGTAAGGGAATATAAATGAAAAATGTAGTAGTGTGAATATAAATGAAAAATGACTGTAGTGTGTTGTAGATGTTCAAGATAAAAGTTTGTTTCAGGTGATACAGTGCACTTAAGCTTTCATAGGTCTTCATGTAAAAACAGATCCTGAGCTGATGGACTTTTACAATTTTATGATTCACCCTCTGTCACTGGAGCTTAGAGAATGTATTCCAAAAATGCCATATTATCAGTGGATTCTCAAGTCATTTCTGATTTAGCCCCTGGCTCTAACCAGACTGTCCTGCTTTCTGTGAGAGTAATAAAAAGATAAACCTTGAGATAGATGTAGGAGGGAGAAAGAGCTCATTTGCATTCAGATGAGCTATTCTTCCAGCCTCTATTTTATCTTAAAAAAAATTATCACAGATTTGATCAAAAGTAGAGAAAAGATACATAAATCCAAAGACAGGTTAACAGCAGAGTTTCTCATAATGACAACTCCAGTAGAAAACTGATGCATGGAAACCCATCTTTCCACTCGCTGAAATCTGTGTACAGTGCATCATGTTATTGATCGGGAGTGTTAGATGTGACACTGAAATGTCAAATAACTTCACAATGAGCTGAAATACTGAATTTCATCTTAATAAGGCTTCTCTTAAAATTGTAATAGGGTCCCTTAGCTTTGATGACATTAGTAAGTTTCTTTTTGGCCACCATTGCAGGTGGCATGCAAAATATTTTATTGCTAGGAACTCTATTCAAGGGATGTAGGAATGTGTTCATAACACAGATACCGTAGAATATCTTCAGCCATATGATCTGATAATGCTCCTAAAATAAAGCTACTGACACAAGCCTATGGGGCAATCTGTTTGTCAATGTGTATTTCTAAGCTGGTGGTCTTGTCCTCACATTCATTTAGTACAAATGAGGGCAGGCCCTGAGTAGTATAAAGTCATTTTGGTCCCCTAAGCTGAGAACACCAGGCAGAGATCCTGACCAGGGCACAGTCCTGCCAGGATGCTCACATGTGGATCTCTCTCAGCCTTCTCCAAGGGTCCTTTAGCCTGTGTCAATAAGATTGTAGGCCAGATATACAGTTTGATGGCAGGTAACAACCACTGCTGTTTCTTCCTCCTGACAGACTCTTCAGGGGGAAGTTCACTTGTAGGAACATTGTTTTGACCCAAGAAATAAAAGTAAAATCTACAAAGTAAGTATTCTGAGAACAGATAATCTCAGAATGTGGTTTAAAATGGCAGGTTTACACAAGATGCAGAGCAGGTGTTTTCATTTCAGATTTTTTTATTAATTGCAATGGGAAAACTGCCATGTCCTTGTTCTGTATAAAGCACTTCCTCTTTTTATACAGATTGGGGAGGAGGAAGGACTGAACTGCTCTTTACTTTGGCCTGTGGAGGATCAAAGTTGTTAACTGAAACCTACCTCAGCCAAGCACATTTTCAGTTTGTAGAAGCTTGTTCCATAATCAGTTTCTGTCTCTGGGCTGGACACTCAGCATCTGGAAGTGCAGAATCCTTCCTGGTACTGTGGATCCTCGCCTTGTCTCTGGCAGCACCACTGGCATATTTTTCTTTCACCGTAAAGTGAGTGAGATTTTAATCAATTTGAATTTTTCTGTGCTAGGAAGTGAAGGTTTTTTATGCACCTTCAGAGCGAGCCTTTCCTTAATGGCATCTGTATTACTGAGACACTATAAGTATTTGGGTCTGAAGACTGGTAAAGATCTAATCACTTTAAAATGGAACCCCTTTGGTTTGTACGGGAGGCTGTTGGGAACTTTATAAAACAGTTTACTCAGGTTGAAGGAAAATACCTCTTGGAGATAGTTGAGAAATTGCATCATGATGAGCACAGGGATGGACAAGAAGACTGTCATCTTGTTCACACCATCACACTTGAGATGGATGTGCAGGCCTGTGGTTATAATTTTAATCCACAATAATCTACAGACAGTCCTTTATTATCTAAAAAAGTCAATACTATCAAGTGGGAAGGAAAATGAAGTCGTAGGAGTTGGGCTCTTAAACACTTGTTTACAGCAGGATTGGAGAGTGTTTGCCTCTTACTGCAGTTTTTAAACTTGTGGGTAATCCTGATTTGGGAAATACAAATTGGTGGCTGCATCGTTGCCCTTCCAGCGGGCACAGGACACCAAAGGACAAGTGCTTTGTTCTGACTTCTGTGGAAGCAATGGCTGCAAATGCCATGAGGAAGTGGTGAATGGCAGGGCATTGGATGGATGCTGTTAGCCCACAGTCTAAAAGGATTTGGGAATATCAGTTCTAGCCACATGAGAAGTCCATTTGTGCCATTAAAAATCAGTTCCTGCACTGTCTGTGCAGCTTTGTTCTGTATCAGCCTGGAGATGGGGTAGATGAAACTGCTGGGGAAAGAAAACCACTTAAATTGAAAGCAAAGGAGTTGCTCCACTGTAAATGATGAAGATAAACCCATGAGGCTATCAAATAAATCTTTGTTTGGCTTCCAGTAATAATTTAAAATGGGTAACAAATATATGCTGCATAATTTTCTTTTAATGCATTTACTTTGGAATGTGTACATATCACTGTATTGCATAACTGCAGTATATTGACACATGCAATTTCACCCTCAAATGGCCACAGGAAAAGTGACATCTTTTATTTTCTCTTGCTTCTGTTTATTAATGCTTCAAGGTGTTTCTCTGTATTTGTACACAGCTGCCATGGCATTAGAAAGAGAATGTTCTAAAAATAGGAGTAAAAGTCCCAGAGAGCTGCTCTTTGAGGCAGACATGGGCAGCATTTGATCTGAATTGTTTGTACAAAGCATCCTAAAGGAGAGGCAGGTATCAATAATGCAAACTGCAGAGGGTGTGGGCCTGCTCAGTGCCTCAGGCTGGGTTCAGCTAAGGGCAATGTTACAGAGAGGGAAGCCAGGAGTTTTAGTGAGATAAGCATGAGCCACCCAGACAGTCAGGGTCCAGGCTGCTGATCTGTATCAGGGCAAGGCAGGAATCAGGCCCCTCTGCTGACAGAAATGCAAGTTAGCAGCCCAAAGATACACAAATAAATGGTGTATACAGATTGGAGAGTATTAAGCACAAAGTTTCTGTTTCATACACTTGTTTGAAGGCAACATGGGACTCCAAAGCTTAGTGCTGGAAATGCAACTTTAATTTCCTTATTTGCTGTTATTTAGTCTGCTCTGAAGTGGTAATGAAGAGAAAAAAATGAAAGAAAATGTTATTTGACAGGGACTGTGGTAGGCCTTTCTTCACAGACTTGAAATGGTTTTAATTCATTAAAATCTCCAGGTGAGGGGAAGATTGTATCCATTCCTCTTTTTAGCTAGATTTTCAAAGAAGAATCAAAAATGGCATTTGAAGGTTGTGGTGGGTTTTTTTCCTGTCTTTCATGTGCAATCTAAGAACTCAAATTTTACAGGCCTATTTAAAGTAAAATCATTCCTTTGCTTTGTATTTTGGGAACTGCTTCATTTGGCGAATTTGCACTCTTCTCAGTGCACTGAAGGGCAATCAAATGCTGAAAGTAGTGACATCTTTTATTTTCTCTTGCTTCTGTTTATTAATGCTTCAAGGTGTTTCTCTGTATTTGTACACAGCTGCCATGGCATTAGAAAGAGAATGTTCTAAAAATAGGAGTAAAAGTCCCAGAGAGCTGCTCTTTGAGGCAGACATGGGCAGCATTTGATCTGAATTGTTTGTACAAAGCATCCTAAAGGAGAGGCAGGTATCAATAATGCAAACTGCAGAGGGTGTGGGCCTGCTCAGTGCCTCAGGCTGGGTTCAGCTAAGGGCAATGTTACAGAGAGGGAAGCCAGGAGTTTTAGTGAGATAAGCATGAGCCACCCAGACAGTCAGGGTCCAGGCTGCTGATCTGTATCAGGGCAAGGCAGGAATCAGGCCCCTCTGCTGACAGAAATGCAAGTTAGAGCTTTAGCAGACCAAGGATATGCAAATAAATGGCTTATATGGATTGGAGAGTATTAAGCATCAAGTTTCTGTTTCATACATTTGTTTGAAGGCAACACGGGACTCCAAAGCTTAGTGCTGGAATTGCAACTTGGATTTCCTTATTTGCTGTTATTTAGACTGCTCTGAAGTGGTAATGAGAAGAAAAAAAAATGAAATAAAATGTTATTTGACAGAGATTGTGGTAGGGCTTTCTTCACAGACTTGAAATGGTTTTAATTCATTAAAATCTCCAGGTGAGGGGAAGATTGTATCCATTCCTCTTTTTAGCTAGATTTTCAAAGAAGAATCAAAAATGGCATTTGAAGGTTGTGGTGGGTTTTTTTCCTGTCTTTCATGTGCAATCTAAGAACTCAAATTTTACAGGCCTATTTAAAGTAAAATCATTCCTTTGCTTTGTATTTTGGGAACTCCTGAATCTTGGGGAATTTGCAATCTTCTCAGGGCATTGAAGGTCAATCAAATGCTGCAGGTCTCATTCGTCATTTAAGATGGTTTATGTATTAGGGTTTGACTCTTAGCCAGAGATATTTTTATTGGCAGCCTGGCAGCTCTGCTTGGAACTCAGTGCAGGTAAATTCCCTTGAGAATGATGGGTAAATCAGCCCCTGGGAGATAGGCACTGCCTGGCCCCAATGCTGCAGCATGCTTGGGCTCAGGCTGGCTGTCTCTGACTATCTAATAATAGTGCATAATAATAGAATTAAGTATTCATTTTAATTGGTGATTAGTAAGATTTTTCACATTAGGTCTGTTTCATCAGTGACCTCCCTGACTTTAGCCTGAGCTTTCCAGTTCCTGCTTTTCTTATTTTCTCCCCTGTCCTTCTGAGAGGAAGTGATGGTGGCTGGGGATGTGTTTGGGCAGCGAGGGCCAGGCCACCACAGCAACCCTGCACACCCAGCCTGGGAGATGTGATCAGGAATCTGCTGCTGCTTCTCAGCTTTCCACTGCGGAGACTGGCCCTGCTTCCATCACTGTGCTGTACCAGTGAACTCTCATCTTGTTTGGGCAAACTCAAAACCAGCCTTCATTTCAAAGGGGAGTTCTTTGTGGGTGACACTGTGAACAATGTGCTGTTTATACTCACCTCATGCTGGCAGTAGAGTAGAACAACTCCTAACTGATTTGGCAATAAAGACTTTGGTTTTTCTTCACTAAACCTGCCCTAGCAAAATTCACAGGCTGGTGATAGCTATCTCTGTGGTGGAAAATATTTATTGACAATTTAATATACTTTGTCAAGCTTTGTTGTTTAGTGTCTATTGATCCTGAGACACATGAGGCTACTTTTGCTTCCTCAGGGATTAAAGTTGCAAGCACTTAGAATCAGTTTTTGGGAGGATGGGTGCAGAATGCTTTGTAATTCACTTCTGAAAAGCATAATAATAATAATAATGAATATTTCAGATGAAAATGATAATATTAACAAAATATGTGATGTTTTTATTATGTGGGTTTTTTTTTTTAATCCTGTATGAATTAAATGAGGCTTTTGGGGAAAGCACGAGCTGGATTTTATATTGTTTGATAACCTCTCATTCTGCTCTCCTTTCTCTTTCTGCTGGAACTTGTAGGAAACTTATTTTGTCCAAGCATAATTTTGTAATAACTATCTTTCAAATTGAGCCTTTCTCACTTGGTGCTGGGGAGGGAGGGGAATAAAGGAAAAATTACCTACTTTCCTGAATGCAATTTGAATTTCATACTGATGATTTGACTCTTTCCAAGATTCCACTGAGCACTGGATCTGGTTGAAACCGAGCAGACGACTGATGAGTCAGGTATAAAAACTGCATTTCATTCCCTGCATTAGGAGTTTTCTGTTGTCCACAAGAAAGTTAAGAAAAAAATAATAGAAGTGGGTTTAAAATTTCATGTGTTATTTTCTATTTGCTCCTCCTTCTGGAGATATCTTAGCAACTGTAGGACATCTGAAAAACTTTGACCTGTGCCTTTATTTTTGAGGCTCTGTTGAACATTGCTTTTGTTATGATGTTCTTGTGTCAATTCTTTGAACTTACCCTAGTAATGTCGGTATCAGCACTGACTCTAATTAAGCTATGCCTTTGTAATTAATAATGCATTCTTAATGAAAGAAAGAATGTATTTCCCCATGTATTTAATAATGTGATGAGTATAAGACTGAATGAAGTCAATGCCAGTCAGATCTAAAACAAAACACTGGTTTTTAATGTGTTTCAGTACAGGTTATGCAGAAGGAAATAGACATTTATTTTTAAGTTTCAGTTACCTTTAATGACTTGCCCTGTGCATATTCAGGTTCAGATTGATGAATATTGAACCAAAAGCAGACATAAAGTAGTTAGTTTAAATTCTCCTAATTCAGAGGCAAGCTATTTTTATAGCTTTGTTTTGAGAGTTTTTTTTGCTAAAGAAATGGCAAGTATTTATTTATCCAGCTCCCTCCACACTTCCCCCATCATTATTGCCAGTGATCCCTGCTGGGATGAGTGGTCACTGACCCTTGCCAGGGTGAGCTGCAGGAGCCTTGCAGCTGTGCCTGTGATTTCTCACAGTGGCAGAACAACTGCTACAGCACAGGAACATTCAGCTTTAGCTAAAAGTTCCTATTTCTCCCAACAGGTCATTACCCAGGCAGAATAAAATGCTTTCTTAAGGATCAATCACATCTTTTCTCTGCCTGAAAGGTCACATTTGTTTGTGGGTTTTTTTCTCTTGTTTAGGTGAGAGAGGAAAAAAAGGAAGAGGAAACTCAGAGGAAATGCCAAAACTACCAGCTGGTAGTACTTCTATATGTGAGTGTCTCCATTTACACCTTGAGCTTGCTCTTAGAGACCTTTGAACTAGCTATAAAGGGTATTTTGGTAGGTGGTGGCTGCTAATTGTCTGCATTTCTTCTTCCGTTTGTTTTCTGTGCTCGTTTGGAATCTCTGCTGAATGTCACCAGTAAGGAAACTGGTGAGGAAGAGTTAAGGAACCAGCTTTAGAAATTGTCAAGCTTATCTTCAGGGTTTTTTTCTTACTGGATTTGTAAGAATGGTTATGTCACCAAAGTTAGTGTTCTTCAGAAAATAGCAATATTGTCCTCCTTGCACTGGGGCATCTGTATTGTAACAGAGGTGTTTGATGGGGGATCTGTATTTTAACAGAGGTGTTTGATGGTGCAAGATGCAGAGTAAGTCACAGAGAAGTCATTTAGGCTGGGAGTACGTATGGTTGGTTTCTAGAAATACAATAATTAAATTTTGTTTTGTAGGAAAATGAAATCAAATCCCATTTTGAGGGTCAACAGGATAAATGCAAAGAAGTAAATACAGATAAGTATGAAAACCCCAGAAAGACATGAAACAGGACTGGGCCTCACTGGACTGATGGCTGCCATAGCCCAGCAGCCCCTGGATGTATTTGCCTGCCTGAACTCAGCCCTTGCCTGGGCCCCAGGGTGGGCTGCTCTGGGTTTCTCTCACAGCATTCCAGGGATGATCCTGCTCCTTCCCTGGTGCCCCAGGGCCCTGCAAGCACCTTCTGGGGGCACCCAGACACCTCCTGGGCCTTTAGGGCCCCCCCAGCACAGTGCAGACAGGGATGGACTCCAAGCTTCCTTGGAAGGTGGAGGCAGGAGAACATTGCCCACCATCTTCTCGCAATGGCCCTCCACACTCTCCATTCGTGCAGACCCTGCTGGGGCACTCAGGCTCTCCATTCCAGGCAGGCTGGAGCTCCCCTGCAAGCCCAGCGCTGGCCGTGTCCCCTCTCCGATGGAATGTCACAGAAAGGACACAGCACTATGCAGAAAACGTGAACTTTATTGTTGACTACTTAACTAAACTGCTCCAAAATCTACAGTACAGGGTGACTAGAACACTACGGGGTAACAATCTTATGCCTAAACTAGAAACTAAACTACACTATGCCTAAACTACTTTGACTTTTAGAAAGGAACACTGAGGGAAATATCAACTTATTGTGGGAAAGGTGTCAGGGAACGCTATTCCTAAGGATGGGGTATCTCTAACTCCTAAGATGGGGATGTCGCAGTGCCCGGGCTGTGCGCTGGTCACGTCCCCGCGCTGAGGCTGGAGGCCAGCGCTGAGGGCACACCAGAAGGGTGTGGAATGGCTGGGGACAGTTGCCATATACTGTGCTGTTCCCAGAGGCTGTGATGTCACAAACCACAGAATGCACTGGCCTGGAAGAGCCCTGCAAGGTCAAGTCCAACCCATGGCCACCATGGCAAGCAGACCAGAGCCTGGAGTGCTGCGGCCAGGCTTCCCTTGAACGCTTCCCACAATGGTGACTCCAGCAGCGTCCCCAGGGCAGAGCATTCCCATATCTCATGCCCCTTTCTGGGCCAAAGTTCTACCTAATGTCCAATGTAAAGCTCCTTTGGCACAGCTTTGAACCCTTGTTGGCATCTGCTCTCTGGTGTCCTCGCCCATCTCTGAGAAGGTGGCGCTGCCGTGCTGGTCACTCGCTGGGGGTGCCAGAGGCTGTGCCAACGAGGGCTCCCAGCTTTTAGCCACTCAGAAGAGCATTAGATTGTGCCTGCTGTGGAAAGGAACATTTGTGCACGTTGCCATTTCTTACAGGTTTTACCCCAGATTTTCATGAGCAGCTGTACAAGTGAAAGCAAGTCTGTTGTGATGAGTATTCGAAGGGTAATAGAACACAATGTCATCCCAGGGAAATTCTGTTGGTTTCCTTTTACTCGGGTTTTGAGATGAGTTGCAAATCCCAAACATTTTCTCCTTGGGGAGGTAATAATTTCACAGTTTAGGTTGTGGGGATTTTGATTACCCAATGCTGAGGACCTAATGTAGCTTTCAGCACCAGAAATTCTAAATATCCAGTGATTGTCCTTCAAACAAAAACATTTTCAATCTTTTCTGTGGACAGGAATTGTTCCTGTGTTATTTCACATAATCCATTAAGCATTTCATGCCTGGAAAAAGTCCATAGTCCTGTGTGATTTCCTTGGCACTGTTCTTTGGAATGGTTTTGCCCCCATTTTCTGAAGCTGTCCACAGGTAATAGATGTGAGAAGTTGTGAAAGGCAAACTGGTGCAGGTCTTTGCCTCCTGTTTAGAGGTCTGTGGTGGGCTGTGAGAGCAAGAGCTGATTTCACATGATGTTGAAAACACAGTTTAACCTTTTTGCAGTAGGATGTATTGATAGAATCAAAGCAGAGCATGGCTGACACTAATAAATGAATTAAAATGCATATCTGAAATGTGTTTGATTGTTATGCTAATATTGTGATAATAACGATGATGTCTGAGTACTAACCAAGCTAATCCCTGATTTATAGTTGATTTTCTGTCTCTAATATAATCTAATGTAAAAAATCTAAGTGAATAGATTTTTAACAATTATGTTTTCTCTCATACCTGAGGGATGTGTTGTTCCCAGGCTGAATCTTAATATCACTTTGTTTTTGCAGAAGAGCAGTTTCTCCCGAAGATGAATTTTTGCCCTCACTTCAATTTTTACTTTATGTGACAGTTTAGGTTGTGGGGATTTTGATTACCCAATGCTGAGGACCTAATGTAGCTTTCAGCACCAGAAATTCTAAATATCCAGTGATTGTCCTTCAAACAAAAACATTTTCAATCTTTTCTGTGGACAGGAATTGTTCCTGTGTTATTTCACATAATCCATTAAGCATTTCATGCCTGGAAAAAGTCCATAGTCCTGTGTGATTTCCTTGGCACTGTTCTTTGGAATGGTTTTGCCCCCATTTTCTGAAGCTGTCCACAGGTAATAGATGTGAGAAGTTGTGAAAGGCAAACTGGTGCAGGTCTTTGCCTCCTGTTTAGAGGTCTGTGGTGGGCTGTGAGAGCAAGAGCTGATTTCACATGATGTTGAAAACACAGTTTAACCTTTTTGCAGTAGGATGTATTGATAGAATCAAAGCAGAGCATGGCTGACACTAATAAATGAATTAAAATGCATATCTGAAATGTGTTTGATTGTTATGCTAATATTGTGATAATAACGATGATGTCTGAGTACTAACCAAGCTAATCCCTGATTTATAGTTGATTTTCTGTCTCTAATATAATCTAATGTAAAAAATCTAAGTGAATAGATTTTTAACAATTATGTTTTCTCTCATACCTGAGGGATGTGTTGTTCCCAGGCTGAATCTTAATATCACTTTGTTTTTGCAGAAGAGCAGTTTCTCCCGAAGATGAATTTTTGCCCTCACTTCAATTTTTACTTTATGTGTTACTGTCTGGCAGGTTAACCTTTTCACTTTCTGTGCTGCAAAATGTTGCTAGTAAGGATAGTTGGTGTCAAAACAGGTTCTTTCATAGCTTTTATTTAAAATATTGAAAGATGAAAGGTTTATAACGAAGTTACAGAACTGCATATTATTAGGAAGTGAACTTCTTCCCTGTTTGTATCTAGACAAACAGGTTGGTGCCAACTGAACTCCTGAAATATGCAGAGATCAGGAGCAGCCAGCCCAAGTGGTATTCAATTCTGTGAAACTTAATTTTTGTTAGAAATCATTTTTGCTTTAAAAATGACAGCTTGTTACATCCCAAAACTGGCAAGCTATGTCCTTGACCATCTGCATTTGTGTTATATTAATCATGAGGTTTTGTGTTAACCATGGGCTTGAGTTTCCTGTCTTGTTATCACTTGTTCAAATACCAGGTTTACACACTTGCTGGCTTGTTCTTTATATTTAAAGATGGTGTATCTCAGGCACGTAGCTCGATGTTATTTTGACCTGTGAAAATACCAAATGAAGACAGGCCAAAAATGTTTAAGTGATTCCTGTGAGATTTTGGGGTTTAAGATGTGAAAGAAGCAGCTCAGCAGCCTTGGCAGGTGAGTGTGCCAGTTTGCAATATGAATATACAGCATCACGTGTGCTTCAGCTGGAACATGCACTGTTGGAGTTTGCTGCTGCTGGGGTGTTGGGTTTTGCTGGTTTGTGAATCCATGTTCTACACAGTGTCATTTGTCAGAGCTCCATTTCACTTTTACAGTCCCTCTGTCTTCCCACTTCTGAATTATGGTTTTCTCCATGCCTTTTATATGGGGAATTCCTGGTGATAAAAATAATACATGGTCCATAATATTTTATGTTTCTGATTGGATTTTTTCCTCATTTTTAAATAATTCCCTTTTGATTCTGTCCTGGGCAGAATGCATTTACAGTTTCAGTGTGTTTGTCCAATTGCTAATCCCACTCAGACCCTAAATAAGGGAAAAAACCTCCCCTAGTTTCATGGAAAACATTCAGTGTCCTTACGTATCTTTAAATTAATTAAAATGTAGTTATATTGCTCTCTGTTTAATTTCTTAATTTGGTAGAGAAATCTTTTAACATTAAATAGGTAGTGAAGAGTGTGTGCCTTCCTATGTTTAACTGCTGGGTGAGCATCCCAGGCTTAGTTCAGATATTTGCTTTTAAACATCCCTTATCCCTTCTAATATCTCTCATTTTGCTTGTTTGTAGTTGTGTTAGAACATAAAGAGGAGGGAGCTCACCCTGGACAATTTTTCATCTGAACTGAATTTGTACCCTACACCCCAGCAGTGACTGCTTGTTCATTTTCTCAAGGCATGAAGGACACTGGGAATTTATCACAGACTCTCTTCTGGGACAGCAGCCATTTCTGTTTGGCTCCATGAGAGGCTTTGCACAGTCGTGCTGGAGCTCTGCAGGGCAGGGACATTCCATGAGGATGAATAATAAATAATTCCTGTTCCTTGATCTGTTTCAAACCTAACACAGCAGAAGGAATTGTTTTCCTGATTATCAGTTTAATGGTGGTCCTGACGAGTTCTGCTGTTGAAGAGCACCAGCCCAGGATGTGGGAGGGGTTTCTGTGGAGGAGAAGCAGCTTGTGAGCCTGGACCTTTCTCCAGTGGGCAGCCCTGTGGTTTGAAGCAGGAGGGATATGGAATTTAGTAAGGATTTGGAAGATGAGTAGTTGGTTGCTGGAGGTGTGAGGGGGGAAAGTCTTCTGTAGGCAGGGAGCAATGATTAGAGAAGGTACTGGAACAGCCCCTGAGGAGGGAGCTGCTGCTGCACACTATTCTCCTGGAGCTCAGCTGATGCACACAAGATTTGTTATGACTAAAAGGATTGCAACCAAACAGAATGCAGTCATTTTTCTTGTTGTTTAGTGAGGCATCTTTTGATCCATGATGAGCTGCGGGCTCACTGAGCAAAGCTGAAAGTAAATGAAATGCTCTAAAGAGATTTTGGTCTTTGTGACTTACTGTAGGTGGATAGGACATAATTCCTTTGCTCGTTGGGACTGCATAGTTTCATTTTATCTGCTGTGTTTCTAAGCAGTGCTAAAAAGTGTTATTTCCCTCAATTTTGATGGCAGCAGAGGCTCAGCTGATTAATATGGATCTAAGTAAGGCTTGTAAAATAAAATAAATAGTCTGAAAACCAGTTAGACAATCCTATAGTCAATCTTAAGAGATAAGGAAGAAGCTAAACTTCCATTTTAATTTCAGAGATGATTCCTCTGTCCTGCCTGCTTTTCCCATACTGAGTATAAAACCACCACACTTAATTTTGATCTTTGCCCCTGCCTGCACCACCTCACCTGCCTTCTGCTGCTCACCTCTGCTTTCTTGTCAGATGGGATCACTGGAATAGAAAAGATGACCTTATTTAATTTACTTCATTGAAATGTCTTGGCACTTTTTAAATCCACTTTGTATTTTTGTCTTTGGCTGAATACTGGTGCTGGCTCATACCTAAGGTAGCAAATGTAGATGGGAATGCTGTACTGAACATAACATAATTATGTTAGGAAGAACAGTTACTGCTGCACTGCTAGGAGAAAGATTAAATTGAGCCTGTGGGACATTGTGCCTGATTATACTAATTGGTATCTGTGCTTGTAATGCTTGGTTAATTTTTTCCTCAAAACTGTGGAAGAACACTGGGCCATCTGATGTGGCCATGCAATTACTGCAGCTTCAGTTGCCATGCTGGGGCAGGTGTGAGTGGCCAGTTCAGCACTGAGCTCCCCCTTTATGCACGAGGCTCTTAACAGCCCCTTGTTATGGTGATATCCATTTGGGATGAGAGCACATCCATCTCAGAAAAGTCATTAGCAGAGTTGTTAAGGTTTTCAGAACACTTGCTTTTCCTGGGTGCTTTCATTAAATCTAATGATGAGCTCCCTTTTCTGGGAGACAATTTAATTTCTTACACTGAGAAGGAAAATGTTTAGTGTCTCTCACACCCAAGGACACTGGCTTTGGCACAATTTCGTGATATCTGAATGAGTCCTTTACACAGCAGCATTCTTTCAGATTAATTCATTGTTTCTATATTCCTCAGGTGGATTACTAACCCTAACAAATTACTGGTGGTTTTTGATTTCCCTGCAGCCAGCAGCACAGCTTACCCCTCTCAAAGAGGTTCCAGCAGGACAGAAGCACAACTCATTCTTTTCACCCCAACACGTGAACAGGAAAACCTTTCACAGCTCTCATCCCAATTTCTTATGTGGACCAAAACAACCTTGTCCATCACAACAGGTCGGAGTTCTCTTCATCAAAGTCCCGGGGACAAGTGGACAAAACCTCTTCTTTCAGTGCTTGGTGAGTACCAAGGTCAGCATCTGCTTTTCACCACTGCTGTACCATGACATTGCCTCTGACTATGGTGGCTAAGTCTTGCTCCAGCTACAGTTTATCTGTCTCACTTGCTCCTCTAAAATTCATTTATGAAAATTACCAAAGTCCATTCTTGCAACTGGTGCCTAGCTTTTGCAACAGATATCTGTATCGAGTATCATTGGTTATTATAATAAAGTTTTCATTGTGTTCATTTTGTATTTTTATCTCTGATTCAGCCTCCAATTAGCCAAAATTACTAGAAAACCTTAGCAAATCACTGACTATGTCAATTATTTATACGATTCAATATTGAACCAACTGGCTATAAAAATTCCATTATCTTGGTCCTCTACTTCTTGATGTGAGTGTTTAGTTTCTCTAATGAACTTTTCCCAGGCAAACAGAGCCAGCTTACTGGGACTGACACCTATCCCTTGACATTTGTTACCTTTTGAGGTAATGCAAAGAGGCCCTGTGGGAACTCCAGTCTCCTTTAGGCCTCTCTTAATTGATTTTCTGTGAATTTTAATGATAAAGCTTCTCAGATTGCTAGTCTGAGTTGTGAAGGGGACTGGGATGATCTGCTTCAATTACTGCAGCATTTTCTGTTTCCCATTAGTTGCTGACAGCTTCATGCTGAAAATCCCTCTTATCTGGGACCAGAGGTATCAGGCACAAAGCAAAAAACGTCATTCTCCTTCCTGACTCCAGGAAAAGGACATTTGGCATAGAGGGAAAGAGATCTTGGACTGAGCCAGAGAAGTGATAATCTAGTGAGGCCAATTATTAATCCTCTCACGGTAGCCCTTACGCCTTAGCTGGCTGAAAAACTTCACTTTCTTCCTACCTGACTTTCAAGACAATTTCCCAGCTGGTTGCCTGTAAAACTCCTGTTGTCCTGGTCATCGGGCTTTGTGTGTATGTTTGTCTAGATGCTCTGAATCATTGGGAGGCATTCCAACTCTAACGTGGCTAGAAAGCAAGACCAGAAGAGACTTTGTAAGTCTTATGCAGCAGGATGCCAGCCTTATTTCTAAGCATGTTTTTCTTTTTTTTCTTTAACTGCATGTGTTATGGAAGCCAAAGTGTCCATTAGAAAAGCTCGCCTTTTCTAATGGACAAACACTTGTTCCTCAGAAGAGGCATACAAACAAAGAAACAAAGCCCAAAACCCAAAGCAGTATATTCTGAGAATGGGCTGTAGTGGTTTCTTTGTTGAAACACTACCTTTCCACTTAAAATGTAAGGAAATAATGTGAACCCTCCTCAAAACTAGGAAGCCTACAGACTTCATTGTATCTTCAACTAGAAGTAAATAGAGAGGCTAAGTGGATGAAGAAAGGATGTTCAGAAGGGTTAAATGAAGTTAAAAGGAAGCAGCCAAAAACATCTGGATTATTGTAGTGGTGTTACTAAAATGCTGACTGTCACCAACAAAAAGTCTCTTATCTCCAAGACTTAATTCCTCAACTAAAACTGAATATTTAACTGCTGTTTCTTCATAACTCATTGCTGAAGGAGAGCATAAAGAATGGGAAACTGGATATATGAAGAGACACATCCTTCTGTGAAACTTGCCATACATTTAGTGGGTCTTTTCTCTTGCTTGTTCCTAACACATGACTCACAATACGGTGCCATGGTACATTCCTTAAATTGTGACTTCAGCAGAGAAGCCAGAAAGAAAAGCTATTGTAGATGGCATGTTGCAGTATTTCAGGCTGGGTTAACTGCACGCAGATCTGCATCTTCACTTCCCAGACGTGCCTCTGAGCAGTGGAGTTTGGAAGTCTTGCACCAGGCACTTGAAATGTATCTCTACACTTCCCTGTTTTCTAAGGGCATCCATTCAGCTGAATATTCCTCAGCCCTTTCTCTCTTCACCACACACTACTGAAACCTTCTGGGTGTTTCAAGCAGTTTGAGGGGTTTTTTTTGCCATTACTTGTGGTTTTTGTTCTGTTTAGTTGAAATCATTTTAAGCAGCCTATGGTGGTTTTTTGGCAGAAGAGAAATTACATTGATGGAAAATTGCATTATTTGATAGTGTTTGCAGTCTGTGGCTATAGCAGTGTGAAATATTTGGGTCAGATTGTTTTTAAGCAGTTAATTGCCTGCCCAACTGAATGCTCAAGCATTATCAGGCTGATTATGTTCAGGCAGTTGAAAGTTCAATGTACAGTGAGAAAAAGCATAGCAATTGTCTTCTAAATTCCTTTATATGGGCCACAGGAGGTACTTTTGCTCAGGACTGGAATCCTGGATAATCTGTATCATCAATACAGTTTTGGTTTTAGTTCCTAACATGTTTTTGAGAAAAAAATCAGCATGCAAATGAGTGAAGTCAATTTTTATATTAATCCTCAGACAGCTATGAGTGAGAGACATCTGTGATTTCAGACTTCTAAAACAAAGTTCAGTAGTTAAAATTCTGAGCCCTAAAAGTGCAAGACAACTGCTTATTCCAGGTATTCATTAAAACCAAATTCCAGCACAGCCCAAAGAAGGTGCCTGTGCACTAGAAGTATGGGATTACATTAAGCTTTTTGAACACTTTGTTTTATTTGCCTCTGAATATATGTGATATTTCAATATCTGGTGTATGTATCATTGAAATCCCTTGTCTTTTATCTTTTAAAATATGTTCTTAAGAAGGCTCTTTTCCAAGATGTATTTGGTGCAAGGAGTATGCTATCAGACTCAGTAATATATTAGAAGTTATTCTCTTGGTTTTCTAGAAATAGTATGCAGGCAGGTAAGTGAAGAAGTTTTGATGTCAAATGCTCCCAGTCTGAAGGGAAATATTTCTTCCTCTGTTTTGGGTTTGGGCAGAGGTGTCTTACTGAACACCGGGGACTGTTGTGTTTGGCCATTCTGGCTGATGTCACACGGATTCTCGGAGCACAGCTGCGAATAACAGAAGGACAGTAGAGAATTTTTATGTTCTTGAGACTGTATCTGAAATACAGAATTGAATTCTGCTTCATTAGCTTCATGATGGGTGAATATATTCAAATAACAAATACGTGTGAACATTCAGTTTCATTTCTTTTTCCAGCAGATCTACACCTGTGGACTTAATCTAGTTTGAAATGTAACTTTTTTTTCCAATCAGAACTTTAAAGATCCCTCATTTTTTCAGTTTTCTTGTAAAGCAATATTCTCTTTAAAAAGATCACACAAATATTCTGAAGCACTGAGGTCCCTGTGCATTTGAATGAAACCAATGGCATTCTCATTGTGGTGTTAGGTTAAATCATAGCCATGAGTTAATTTTATTTGGCTTGAACCACTTTGACTTAGTCCACTTGGAGTAGTCTGATAGAATTCAGTTTTGACACAAAGCTCAGGTAAATTTAAAAGAAAAAGGAAATCCAAACTCTCTACTTTTTGTCAGTACATCTTTATGATCTATCCCCCACAAGAGGGTCATGCTCCTCTGATAATGTGGAATTATAGCTAATGGGGGAATTGTTCTGCTGCCGAGCTGACCATAAAAACAGGAAGAGATGAATGAATTCATCAAACGGGTTTAAACCAGCAGCTTTTATTTCACAGCACCTTTAAGACAGTGCTTCAGAAAAACTGTGACATCTTGCTCCAAAGCTTCATGATGCTGAAAAAGTAAATTGCTTGAGTGGTTTAAAGCCAGCAGTTGTTCTGTGTTTTCTAGACTGTTCTTCAATCTTTTCTAAATTCTCCCTGTCGATGGCTTGGTAACAGTAGGCGATGGCTGGTTGTAAGGATTTTTTCCCTGAAATATATAATTTAAACATTATCTCTAACAGACTCTTGCTGGAAGATATTAGTTTGAAGTAGAGATCATATCAATCCTCAACAACAAATTTACTTGTTTTAATGGGGCATTCCTCTGCAATTTCACATGATCTTAAGTTCTCTTTCTACAGCTCCTTGTATTTCAGATGGGTGACCTTTCTTCCTAAAAATTAATTTCTCAGAGTCCTCTTAGTATTTTTCCAACTTGGGGATCTCCTAAGCGTAAGTGACTACTCTGACATGGGTGTTCCCATCTGTTCCAATGCTTTTTTGGTTTTGGTTCAATGCAGGATTTACTCACTGAGGAGGAAATACCTCCTGAGAATAATTCAGGGGCTACCCCAGCACCTCTAAGAAGAACCCTCCCCTTCAGAACTGGAAGGATCTCCCTTCCTTCCAAGAAAGCCCCATGTGAAATTGTTTCCCCACACAAACCTTGCCCGTGCATTCTCCGTCTCACTGGACAGGCTCCAGCACCTGCTGTGGGTGACAGGAATGTGCTGAGAATACAAAGTGCTCCCTGCTCTCAGTCACAAAGGCACTGTCACAGACTAAATGGTCAAAAGACAATTTGTTAAAACACGTTGAGAAGTAAAATAGCAGCAATCACGACAGCCAGATGGTGCTCACTGAAAGCTTGAAAGAATTAATCACTGTGTTCAGTAGGCTGGTGGCAAAAATATGTTTGTTATATTTAAATGAAGATACTTTATTGAGGAGTTTCAGAGTAATTAGAATTTTCTTAAAACTCTCTGTCAAAATTACGTTGAAAGAACTTTGGGCCAAATGATTCAGACCCAATTAAGTTGGTTCAAGCTTTAGGTGCTTAGTCCAAACGTTCTTCCCCTCCTGGTCTTTCCTGATGAATATTTTAGCCCTTGTGGCTTCATCTGGTGAAGTATTTGATAGAAGATGTTAATTCAAGGAGCCAAGAAAGGAATAAAGTCACACTGTGCAGTAAGCTGCCAACTAATGTATGTTAGTATTTTATAAATTGCTGCTCTGAGCCCTGATCTCAGTCACATCCCCAATGGTTTCAGTTGAGCCATGATTCTTAGCTTTGGGAATCCTATTTATTCACTGCTTCTTTCACTACCAGATTACAGTTTAAGTGTCTGTGAGAAACTTCTTCCTACTTTAAGACAGCTTTCTGTGTTTTCACCTTTAAAATACATTTAAAGACTCATTAAACAAGTCTTTAAGAATTCTGCTACATTAATTTGGCTGCTTTTGGTGCCTTATTTGCTCTTGCCACATTTCATTCTTTTTCCAAATTGTTGTTATTCCATTGTCACGTTTTCCACTGAAATCAGTAAACTCTGCAATGAATTTTGCATTTCTCTCAGTTAAAAAAAACCCCAAAACCAATCACCACCACCAGCCAACTCTAACCATGCCACATCTTCCTTTCCACAAACGAGTGTGAGTTTCCTAAATTTACTCTTGAACAGCTTGCAGGGGAAAACAACTAAAAGGAAAAAAAGGCAATGGCTGATTTCCCCCTTCCTTTTCCTCAAAGGAGAGGACAACAAAATTTCTGATAGATTTTCCCTTGGAAAACAAATGAGAACATCCCAAGCTCTGTGGACTGGAAATCGATGTGCATAAAGCAAGAAAAATGGGCAACGTTATCAAGGCCAGAGTTTGCACAGCCAGTGAACTCCAGAAAAAATGGGCCATTTTCCCATCTCTGTCTAAGCTGGCAAGCTCCAACAAAACTGGCTCCATCTGTGGTTGCCCTACCTGCCCCAGCACACGGTGTTTGTGCTGCCTTAGACTGACCCACCTGCATCCTGAGAAAGGTCAGGGCAGTTTTTGGTGTTATCCAGTGTTGTGTGGGGTTTTTCAAAGTGTGGTCATCAATAGTACTTTTCTTCTGTATATGAAATAACTGCCCACACTTTGTCATTTTTTAGATCTTTTCTTTCTAAAACTTACCCATAAATTCCCTCTCTTTGCTCCAATGAAGTTCCACAATGGCAACAGTATTAGGAAAATATTTGTAGCTAAGTGCATCCACCTAAATCTGACTTCTGTGGTGATGAGAGTAAGTCCCACAAGCAATTTTAGGATGGAGCATTATTGTTCTTTTCCATCAGGGATGTAACATCAGCAAGGTTTTGAACCAATCTGTTGTGCCTTTTTTTTTTTTTTTTTTTTTACCAATCCAAAGATGCTTCTTGGAATTCTTACCCATTGTGTCCTGGCATATTCCATGTATGGAATATAATTAGGTTTATGTGGAGGACTCTACAGAATGTCTGTGAAGGGAAAATGTGTGGGTGGAATCCGGGCTCTGTTAAAAGAGATGAGAAGTTTCCATTGCCTGGAATGAAGTTCCAGTTTTTAACTGGGGTTTTGTACACATGAGATAAGCAGCAGGCAAAGCTTCTGGGCTGTGGATATTTCTTACCTCAGGAGTGAGTTGTCATAAGAAACTAAGCATTTAGAATCTTCTGACATGTGTTATTATTGTCAATTCTTAGAATGCCAAAAGAACTACCACTTGAGTCTGTGAAAAATCTGGGTAGTTGTAGCAACAATCAAGGGTACAACTTTAGGAAATATTCCTTACAGTCAAACTGAGTGGGATTTCTGGGCACTGAAGCTCTCATTCTCTATTGGAAAATGTGTTTCTTCATTTATATGAGATAAGGATTTAATGAAAATCTCTTTCCCCGGAGAAGAAGTTCTTTCATTAGTGCAGAAGTAACTGTAGGTTAATTTTAAAGGTTTTTGCAGTCAAATTATTCTAATCTGCCAGAAAATTTACCTGGATATATATGAAGACATTATCTATTCACATTTATTTGAATAACAGAAAGTCACAGTATTTTCTTACTTAATCTATTAAGCAATATTCGGTCTAAATCCCTAAAATTGCACTGCTGCCTTAAAATGTTAACATTATACAGGAAATCAGAGCTGGGGAAATGTCTGGACTCTTCTCCATGGAAACAGCATCGATCATCATCTCTGGGATAGTGAAGATTTTAAAGCTAAACCAAAGAAGCTCTGCCCTCTTTCAGGATCCCAATTAGGCTGAAAATTTTATGGGATTATAGATTATCAGTCAATGTTATTTCTTTGATTGTAAATAATGTTACAATCAGCTACACAAATTCAGTTCTGTTCTCACCCTCTCTTCTGTTGTCAAAAGAATTTAAAATCTGACAAGCAACTAAAGCACACTTGGCTTCTTTTGCCTTGAGTATGTAATAACTTTGCTCAGTCTGTTGGCTGTGCCACTCCAAAATAAATTAAGTTTGTTTTTGCAGTATAGGAGAGTATCTGTTGATAGTACACCACCTTGTTGTCCATTGCAAAAACATCTGTGGGTGGTGATAGCTATGTTTTGAATTTTGATTAAGGAATTCAATTTTGAAATGACTGCTTCCCACTTCTCTCGAATATTCTATTACAAAAACCTTCAATGCAATCTGATTTTCCTTTCTTTTCCTGTGGTCAGCTTCACTAATCAAAAATAGAAATGCAAATAAATCATTAAAGATCATTGGGAAAATAGTAGAGATTATGAAAATACACGTCCATCTCTAGAACCAAGTGTGCAGTTCCAATTTCTGTATCTGAAGAAGAGCATCACAAATAGGGAACAGTTTCTCCTTCAGATGTAGGACATGGATATGTATGTATGTATGTAAAGAGACTTTTACTGACATTGAGGGGAATGGGCAATGGGAAAAGAGCAAAAAATAGAACTGAAGTCAGCCTGGAATGCAGCCGTGTGTTGAAAAACCTTTTCAGGGCTGCCCCGTGCCAGCTCTCGGCACACGAGCCCCAGCAGGGAGGCTCTCTCCTCCTGCCTCCAAGGAGAGTGCCTGAGGCTCAGGGCCCTGCAGGACTCCGGGCTGCTGCTGACAGAAGAGAAAAAAAAGACTCAAACTCCTGGTACAACTGGGTTTATCCACGAGAGGCAGTCCCAGAAATCCAAAAGGTTGAAGACCCAGCTGAAAAGCTTACAACAAGTTATAAAGGGAGGTGGCAACAGGGGTGGAGCCTGCCCTCCAACCAATGGAGGAGCAGGGGGGAGTGGAAAAGCAAAGAGGGACATGGCTGTGGGACCAATGGGGAGTGACATGGGGAGGGGCCCCAGCCCCTGAACCAATCACTCGATGCCCAGCAGAGAAACTTCTAGATGGAGAGGATGGGTCACTGAGTGATAGACAGGGCACTGGGAGGGTCAAAACAAAGGATACATTCGTAACTGGGGCAACTGGGGAGGAGACAGTGAGACTGACATGGATGAGGAAGAGGAGACAACCTGGGTAAACCATCACATAACCAGAGGGGAGGACAGAACATTCCAACCCACAATGTACAACTGATCATAATTAAACTACTGTGAACTCAACACAACACTGGAGTGGAGAGTGGGGCTGGTGATATGCCAAGTCCAGAAATGGGGAGGTTGTGTTCTTAAATGAAGTCACATCCTTCCCAAAGGACAGTGAAAACAGAAGTGACCGAATTTTTGTAGTTTTCTATGAGCCAAAGAATACAGATTTCCATCAAATCATGCCTGTTCTTTCATGAGTCTGAGGTTCTAGCATGTGTCTCATTGCTGTTTTGGTCAGTTTTGTATATTTTGTTGCATATTTTGCTGCAATAATCTCAAGATGGAAATGGCAGAGATGGATATAGCAGAGATGATCATCACAGTAGGCAGCTGGTAAGAGACAGCACACAGGAATGAATAAGGAGCTGAGTAATGATGAGGAGAGAAATAAAAAGTACCAGAGAAACAAACCAGCACACACAATTCAAACCATAGAGGCATCAAGGAGGAAAGCAAATCCATGGATATTTTCTAGTTCTTGCTGTTCTAATTTAATTTAATTCTCTTCACACACTGTGTATATGAAAATAGAGTATCTACCACTGGCAGAAATTTCCTTTGCTTGTGTTAAACATTTGTGTAAAAAAATACTTAGTATTTATCTGGACTGTCTTGAACCAATTTTTAAAAAATATATTCCTTTTCTTTAAAGGGAAAAGTTAGGTTTTACTGAGTGAGCAGACCAGACTCTATTATCAGCATTGCTAAGAAAGGAATCAGTGTAAGCTGAACTTAGTTATAAGGGAACCTAACAGTGTTGTTTCTCTGATAACAAAAAAACTGTGCAAAGAGATCAATGTGTTCACAGGCAAGGCCATTAAAATTCTCTTACTGCAGTAGAGTTTTGCTTTGTTGCTAATATCTTTTTCTCTGCTCTTCTCACTGGCTTTCTAAATTCTAGTGAAAAATATTTTTTTTTCCTCAGATAAAATTCTTTTTCTGCTGTAAACAAAACCAGGATTTTTTCTGGATAAAACAGTCTGAAGTTTGTTGATTTGTAAATGCCACTTTGAGCTGTGACTTTGGCCTGATCAGTGCCTTGCTGAGCCTCCAGCTCTGTGCTCCTGCGTGGCCCCAGGTCCCTGTTTGTGTGACTGGATGTCAGCTTGGGCCAAGGCCCTGGCCTTGCACGGGGCTCAGGGCTGTGTACCCTGTTTGGAGATAAAGGCTGGTAATGGAGAAAAGCTGTTACTGATTTTTGTGCTTGTTTATGGCAATAAGAAATGAAATATTCCTGGATGGCAGAAAGAGCAACATGGAATCACATGTTAATGGTGAGAAGGGTACTTGGATAAATAGTCCCAGCAGCGTCACCAGGAAAAAGAGGCTGTTTTTTAATTCAAGGAGCAAAATAGAGGCACTTGGTAAATTGATGAAAACACAGAGTATTATACTACTGCAAAAAGCAACATGGTGGAATAACATCCACAACACATCTTGAAGGTTTTGCATAGTGCAGGGAAGGAAAATGGCAGTCAGAAAAAACTAGAATCCAGATGAAGTGTGAGTTGGTTCATTATAAGTGAGAACTATAGGCAAGAACATATCTGTCACTTTTAAGAAGACATATTTTGGTTCACAGGAGCTCCTAGTGTGAAGTCAATTGTGTGAATATAAATGGGGAAAGACTTTGAGTCAAAAGAGTGAAATTTTCACAAATGTATATAAAAACTATGGGAAAGAGGAGAGAAAGTGTATAAAGTACTCTAAAAATAATGAGAAGATGATTTCCAGAAAAGTGTAGGATTGAATAAGAACCCCCAAAGACTCTGAATGAATGGATTGGTGAAGAAAGCAGTCATGTTTTGGAGATGAAGAAACACAGGGCTAAAATCCGATTTGAAAAAGTAAAACAAAGTCGGATTTTACACAGACGATTGAAACATGTTTTCAAGTTGGCTTGGAGTCATTCTGATGACAGCCTGCTCCGCGATCCTCAGCGTTCTGCCGCAATGGTCGCTGATCTTCAAGCCCCGGGCCGTGTGTGAGGGGCCCGGGGCCTTTGGGCTCTTTCGGGGGGAACTTTGGAAGCCTCAGGGCCCAGTGGCGCCGTTCGCTTCGGTTTGGTTCGGCGGCTCGGTTTTATTGAGCCGAGCAAAAAGTTTTTCCCTTCCCTGGCTCGGAGGAGCTGCAGGAACGATCTTCAAGCTGCCTCCGGGGAACTGAGGCCGGAGCAGCGGCACTGGCGAGAGCGCAACCCCGCTCCGGCCCCAGGCCTCGGGAGGCCGAGCCGGGGAGGGAAAGCCCAGGGAAAGAGAGAGGGAAGAGACGCTCCAGCGCCGCTGCTCCGCCCGCCCTGGCTGTCGGCGACGGGAGCTCGACGCCAGTGAGCCCTGCAGGTGTTGGCCTCGGGCTGGAGCTCCGCCGGGAAACGCCGTTCCCTCAGAGCGAAAAGGGGAAGCTCCGTGGAAGGGCCGCTTCCCTCAGAAGGAAGGGGAAGCTCCGTGGAAGCTCCATTTCCCTCAGGGTGAAAAGGGAAGCTCTGTGGAAGCGCCGCTTCCCTCAGTGAAAGCCGGTGCACCACGAGTCAGGCAGGGAGATTGGTTCAACATCTGCTGCGTTCTCCGGCCTTTTTTTGTCCTCTGTGCGTGAGGCAGTTCTGAGGATTTGCTGTTCAGGGATTGTTTGCTTTTCTTCCTTGCCCTGTGGGGCATTCTGTTGTTAATAAACTGTTGGTTTTGGGGGTTTATTTCGCACTTTATTAACATTAATCTGTTGGTGGAGGGGAATTGTTGAAACTCTTTGGAGAAGAGCACTCAATGCAGAGTGTCCTCTCTTAGGTTTGTCTCAAAACTGAAACACAAATGTATTTTAATCTAGATAAAAGAAAAAGAGAATAAAATTTGGGACATTGTCAAACGAGGCAATATTTTCTTGATGGCAGGTAACAAGCATTTACATCATGAGCTGAAGACATGATCTGGAGGAAATTAGGGAGATGGAGGAGGACCAGCTGTAAATACCAGAAGATACACACCAAAGCAGTGAGGAAAAGGCAGATGTGGTTATAGAGCACATCCAGCAAGGTAATTCCAATAGAAAAATATTGATGCTATTGGAAAAGAATGACGGGATCTCACTTGGGAAGCCGTGTACAGTCTGAGTCCCCCACATGGGAAGGAGTGATGCAGAGGGCCTAGGAGGGAATGGAAAAGGAAGAGCAGAACAGTGTTTGATAGGCTTGGACACAGGGGAGACAGACAGACAATATTTTTTACACCTATTAAAGCTGCATCAGAAGTGTGGATACTAGAGGCAGGAAAACAAACACCCAGTTTTTCAACAACTAGAACAAACAGCAATTTTACAACTAGTTATGTATAAATCAACTCTAAAAATCAGAAGTGGGTTTCTAGTCATTAAATGTGGCAAAGTTTGCAGCAGTCCTCAAAGAAGAGCAGTGAAATAATTGCATAAATTGTCCAAGTCTGAGGTTTGCAGCAACTGAAACATTCTACATTTTGGTAAGTAATTGTCAAGTTCTTGGTTTAGCATCTCTCACTATATATTTAACCTTTTATGAGTAGTGAATCAAAAATTAAGCTTTTTTTCATTGTCTGAGACTCATTTTCAGGCCCTGCAGTCAGTCCTTTATTCATTAAACTCTGTGATACACCAAAGCTATTTGTCTGCTCTTGGATATGGTGAATACAAGCATTCAGCATCGGGTTGTTTACAGTGAATAAACCTGCAGGAATTACCCGGTGGTTACAGTGTTTTAGGTATGACAGATCTATGGCCTGCTGTTCTGGTTTATTATCTGTTTCTTTTAAGACACTTAATTTAGTTCTGGGGTAGTAGACTCCTCCGAAGCAATAAACATCTGTTGCTGCTGTTAGCCGGAGCATTTGCAGCCCATAATGTTCTTGTCCCCTCTGGCAGCCGAAGGTAAATAAGGGGACATCACTCAAGTGTCAGTGTGGGGGCACCCGGGTGAGGAGGGAGACAGTGTGGGACTACAGAATAAGGTTTGAATTATCTTCCTGAAAACATCTTTTCCGTGAAAGTTCACATATGAATAATATGAAAATTGGAATTTAAACAACAGTCTAAAATAAAAGTATTTCAAAATGCATATGTTAGTTTTGCATAAGTGTATTTCTGAAAAAAACCCAAACAACTCTCCCAATAAACCAGGAGTGAATATTGCTGCCTTGGGTCAATGCTTTCTAAACTGCAGTCAGGTTTCCACTCAGTTTAGGCTGTTCCCTTTCAGCCTTTGAGTTTGAAAGGATGGTGAGGGGTTATGTATTTACATCAGGTAATTGGTATTCTACAGATAAGGAAGGTGGACTCGTTAGTGCCCCTTATTGTCACTATCTTATATGTGAATTGTAAGCAGTTTTTGATTTAACTTCTAATAACGGTGTGTTTGTAGGAGTGTTCCTTGGCCCACATTTCTCATAAATATTTGCTTTGGGTTCAATAGTCACTAGCATTGCTGCACTCTTTTGGACTGTAAAAAAATATCTGTTTTAAAGAGTGCATATAAAATCTATTACGCAGTGGAAGACTAAGACAAAATGACTCTGTGGCAGGGAATATCACAGGGAATATCACAGGGAATATCACAGAATCACAAAGCTTTTTTTGTGGCAGCCCAGCAATCCAAATGTATTTTTTCATGGTTGTTTAATGAATCTGAAGTAACTGGATTGTCATAGGGAATACAGCCAGCCCTGAGTGCTGCATTTTGATCACCCTGACAGGCTGCACAGGGCTCAGGGCCTTGGCTTTTCATTCAGGGGACAGGAACACACTGATGGTGACATTTGAAACAGGAGGGACAGTAGGCACTTTATGGTAGATTACAGAAATGTGAGACCAAGATGTCACATCTGAGTGTTGAAATGGATGTGGGAATGAGTGGCTGAAATAAATTGAAACTACTACTCTAGGTCACTTTACTTTCTCACTGCCAAATATTCTGCCTTCTTATATAATGAGAAGGAATATAAGTTCTACAGATGCCATAGTTCATTGTCTGTTATCTCTCCTGTGACAACACTGACCACATCTTCTCAGAGGGAAAAAAATGCTAGAGCTCTTCAAGTCCCTGGCGCCTCTCAGAGCAGATTATATACAATTTTAGTAGTTTCTCCACAGATCAGAGGGAAAAAAAAATTGATCTTTTCTGAGACCCTCAGAGTTCAAAGTGGTAGATCAAGAGCATGTGCTTGGCAGAGGAAGGTAATAAGAAAGTCAGTGCTCAGATGTTAAAAATATCAGATCAGAAATACGAGGTAGCCACTCATTGACTGCCCCTAATGAAAAAAAGCCTAACTTGGAGGTTAATCATGTTGAAGAAACGTGTTATCTAGAATAAAATGGAATTAATGCATGGGTCCAGTTGTAAAATATGTTGAGCAGCCCCAGTTCCCATTGTGTGGCAATTCTGCAGTAGCTCCACTGCGGGCACAGTAATTTCCACACCAGGAATATTTTTGTATGGACTAAATGTGGCCACACAAGGGGGTAGTGGAGAAACAACTGCTAGACTTGAAATTCCCTCCCTGATTTATCCCACAGTGGCTTTCATCTGCAGACAATCTGGTCTCATTCCTTATGGCTCATTGGTGCAAGAGAAGTCAAGACAAGAATGAGAGCAGGGTAAAATCTCAGAATGTGGATGATTTCTCTGAGAGCTGTGGGCCCTTAGCACCGGCAGGATTGAGCCTCAAGGCACTTGTTTTTCCTTCACATTCAGACAAGTCTTGAGTTCTTGAAAAATGGATGCTCAGGGTTCCTGTTGCTAATTCTGTTAGGGAAAATGGCTGGAATATGAGGGAAGCCAAATGTTACATGAAGGCATTAAGCAGTCCTAGCACTATCCAGCTTCCCTTGCTGTTCATTGCAAAAGTGGTGAAGTCAGCTTTGCCTGGCAGTTTTCAGCATTGTGGGATGAAGGGAAAGGTATCCACTAAGTTCTGCACTGGACCATTTTCTCTGGGTGAAATTCAGGATAATGATGTTGGCAGAGGAAGAGAATCCTTGAGAGCAAAAGCTCTTCCTAGCAGTGTACTCAGCTTGATTCCAGTGGTGAAGAAAGTCCATGTGGACTCGGAAAATGGGCAAGGATGGCTGACTGAGGAGCTGGTTTTGGTTCAATTGTACACAGACCTGCAGCATGGTGGAGTTTTGGCCTCTACAACCACAAGAGAAGCCTGGAGAAGTCATGGAAAATCAGATGAACTATTCTGAAATAGATGCAGAAAAATTCTAATTATTTATTGCAAATGCCCAGCCCCTGAATTCCTTGTGCCAGAGTGTGTGGTGAGTGATCAGAGGGTGAACACTGCAGTGGGACAAGGGATAATGCATTTCCATCTGAACTGATTGCAGAGTTACTGTACACAAAAGCCCAAATTAAGGTTTTAGGTGTGGTGTGCCCAGTCAAAATTCTGCCACTTGATTACAGTGACAAGTAAAATTTATGATAAAGAGAAAAAAAAAGTCTTTGTAAATTGATCTATTTTTATAAGAAGGTGAATATCCTGATTTTGGTTATGTTAACTATTTAAACCTCCTGTTTTTGATGGAAATCCATGTAAAGTCAGTACCCACTCAATGGCACTTAGGAGGTTCTCAGCCTGTTTTTAAATGCAAATAACATGGAGTAGACTGTAAAATACAAATGTTTTTTCTGCCACTAAAACTGAAGTTGCACATAGTGACAGTCTGAGTTAAAATTATGAGTTTATTTTATTTTTTTAAATTATGATTTAAATAAATATTTTGCCATTACATTCTGGGTACTTTGAGGAGGGATTATAAAGAAATAGGAGAAAGTTATAAAGTAGAAATTGATAAAAAGCTTATTTGGTGTTTGGAAGTCCTGTGCAAGGAGCTAAAAAGCCTTTGGAACAGAACCAATCTCTGTGAAATCTTTATTGATTACACAGAGAGAAGTCCATTTTAAACACTTTCATAGCCCTGTGTTGCCTTAGGAAGCAAAATCTATTACACTCAGATTATGAACTTTTTGTTTATTAACTCAGCTGTCTTAGTGGGCAGCTGGAAGAAAGCAGCATTATTATTTCTTGTGTCTATAAAGCAGAGTTACCAAAAAGCCCATATTTTCCCTATGTGTCTGCCCCTGCTGTTCTCAGGCTGTCGGTAGTGTGAGGTGCTCTGCAGCTGCAGCTGGAATGGCCCTGGAATGGTCCCTGGAGTGGCCCTCCAGGTCAGGGAGCTTCTCAGGTGCCCCCACGCCTCCAGTGGGCAGGGTCTGGGCTGCACTCCCTGATCAGTGTTTGTGGAATTGCCCTGCTTGCTCCAGGCTTTTTCCAGGCTCCGGCCTGTTGTGCTGCGTTAGGAGAAGGACTCGGATCTATCCGTGGGTAAATAAGCTGTGGGATAAGCTGCCCAAACAACTCTCACTCATCCGGGTGATAATGCTGCTCTGCACGAGGATCTCCACCGCTGTGATCCAAGGAAAGGTCTGAGCCAGAAAGATGAGAGAGGAAAAGTGATTGCTTTTCTTTGCCTTTCCTTAAAAGGGGTGAATTCAGGCTGCAGTGGAGGAGAGTCTGGGTTTGGAAGGTGCAGGAAATCTCCCCTCCTGGGGCAAGAGCAGAAGCTGCTGCAGGGCTGGGAAAGAGGAGAGCGGGTGGGGGGGCTGTGCCAGCCGGGCTCGGCAGCGGCTCTGGAGCTCGGGGCTGTGCTCGGCTCTGCCTGCGCTGAGACTGCAGCCAGCGGGGCCGGACTGGCTCCTGGAGAGCAGGAAAGGGCAGCTTGGTGTGTGCCATGTTTCTTCTGGCCTCCAGTGATGGGGTGACGTTTGGCATCTCACTGTGGCTGAAGTGATGTGACCTGCTTGGTCTAGCACCAGGTCTCTTATCATTTCAGGCTCATAGCATAAATCCAGCTGAAATTGGTACCTATGAGTGCTTTAAGTCTCAGGAACTGTGAGGTTGATTAAATTGACTCAGGACCAGCATCTTCAAACACTTGTGTCTGTCCCCCTCCATTCCCCCAAAGCTCAAAGCATGTAGAGAAGAGAGTAAAAATGATAAAATGCCTAACTTAGTTCCATCTAGATCTTTTCTTGGAGCTTACAGTTATTTTCCCTCTAACTGACCCTCATTTCTGACTATGAGAAACAGATTGTGCTGTTCACAGCATGTTTTCTCTCTAAATTATAAACAAAATACTTTAAATACAGCTTAATTAGTTCCATTTGTGGAGCATTAGCTAAATATGGTTCTGCTATAATGAAAACAATGCTAAAATAGCCATAATCTATGTAGCTAGATAAGCTAAATGTTTCAGCTTCCCTTTTAAATGGGCACCTTTTATGCCTCATCTCTGATCCCTTTGAGGCTGGACTTCTTCTTTATTCATAGTATCATTTCCTTACTCTGTCCTTATTTACTGCAGGAATTCATGAGGACACTAGCATCTTCAAGACATCTTAATCCCATACACTTTATTACCATTTCAAAAGGTCTTCCTCAGAGTCACAGGCAACATCATCTCTGGGAGAAAAATCTGATTTTTTGTATTAAATTTGTTGTTTGCTCTGCTCAGAACCAGTAACAGCTTTCCTCTGAACCAACAGCTTGGTTTCAAAATTTCAACTGTAGTGCTTCATTTAGAGCGTCAAAAATGAACTCCCTGGATTAGAGGAGTCAGAATTGAGATCCTTGTGCAAAACTCTGGACAAAGGGATTGCAGGTGCTGTAGGTGTGAAGTGGGCACCAGTCCCTGCATCCAGACAGGCCAGGGAAATCACACAGGGGCAGCAGGGGGGTGCAGACTGGAGGAGAGAAGCTGATCGTGGTGTGCCAGCTCATCTGCACGTTCAGTTCCAGCCCAAACAGAACAAGGACTGCACAGCCAGGTTCCAAAATGTGCCTGGGGAATGCAGAGGTGGGGGAAATTCACCAGTTGGCTTGGGTGTCTGGGAATCACTGCCATTGTCAGCTGCACTTCCACACTTAAGGGAAGGTGATGCATGGAATTTGATGATTTTAGAGCAGCAGTTTGAGGCTTTAAATGGTTGGGTCCTGTAATCCATGGACACACATTTTATGTGCTATGAATAAAGTAAATGCATTTAATGGTGAAAGTCGAAGGAATGGCTAGGATGACATGCCAATATTTCTGTATGAAACAGGTTTTTGTCTTTGAAATTAATATCTGAGATACTGTGAAAATGATGTTTTTTCTTGTTGCTTCTTAGTGATAGGTGCTTTTTTTTAATGGAGGTTTCAGATATCAAACTGGATTTATGGAGAACTGTTCTCCTTCATTATGTGGATTTTTTTAATGAAGGTTCTAGGTGGTAAGAAGTCTGTCATATCTGCACAACCAGATCACATTAATCTCTAAAGGGTTTTTTTATATATTTTAGTAACATGATTAGAAAAGGGAAATGCCAGAGCTCTATTTGTCCTTCCAGAAGACACCAAATACTAAAAGAAAGCCTTTTTAGCAAGTGAATTTTTGTGATGTAAGCTGGGCATGAATTCAAACCACTATTACACTTGGAACATAAATGTGTTAAACTGAAATAACAAAATTAGAGCAGACAATCAATAAAACTCAGGGGGTGTGTTTTTACTGCCTTAGCACAATGAACTCCTCATAATGATGGAAATATCCCAATATCACTAATGGAAGGATCTTCTTAGGAAACAGAGCAGACTGTCTCATTCCAGGACATTCACACATTATCCATGGGGGCCAGTCAGTGCCATTCTTTTATCTGTTACCAATTGCCCCGTACAATTGGTGATATTTATACAGTGCTTGTGATGAGAGCATCAGCCAGCAGCAGCAAAGCCCCAAAAGTCACCTCCAGAGCAAATCCCTCTCAGTTCATCCATGCCACTGGGGAATGGCACTGCCCTCCTGAGCAGATGGGGAGCATTTAACATTAGAGTACAATAAAAAATCCTTAATCAAAGAACAGTACATGAAAAGAATTAGAGAAGGTTAATACTGGTGGCTTAATACAGGGGAACAGCTTTTTTCTTGAATTCCTTTGGAACACATTTTGCATTTGTGCACCCTGCAGCATGCAGCATTAGCTGGGGGAAATTGTGGTTGAGTACAGGACAAGGACAGGAGAGGCAGAAGGTGAAGAAAGAACTGATGTCAAGAGAGATCCAAGCATCACTTCCTGGTCAGACTGAGACTGGGATGTGGTGTTTGATATTTAATTGTAGAGCTCTTAATTAAAAGCATCCTCCCATCCTTTGGGTACTCTTTGCAAAGGGGATGTTTAAACTCATTCCAGGTGAAACCAGCAGAGCCTCCTGCTGCTGTTGTATATGGTTATAAAATCAGTCTCTATGGATCCAAATTCTGAGGAAGTCTTTTGAGAAGTGACCTGGACACTGGGATGTGTATTTAAGTGTTTTCCCTGTGAACAATTGATTTGTGAAAGCAAGAGGACAGATGTGAGTGTAGATTTAGGAGGTGCATTTCCACTGAGTTCCTGGCACCTGTTCTGAATTTCTGTAGTGTTCCATGGCAATCCCATCAAGTAAAAATATTCCTTAGATTGTTTCTCTTATTTCAGCACTAATCTATACCTTTTCAGCCTCCTATTACAATAAAATGATGTTCTATGTTTACATCCTGCTTCCAGGCATCTGCTATTTCTCATTTTCAGAACTTGGATGCTAATGGCAAAACACTAGAAATAAAGTCCTTAAAATGAATTTATTCTTGTTTTTAAATTCTTCTTATGACTTGTACACTGCATTCTTTAGGAATTAAAAACTCCTCTTTTGTTGCCTGTTTCATTTTTTATTCCATAACAGCTTTTGCATGGTGTGTGCAGGAAAATGCTGGAAATTGGAATTTTTCTGTTAGATATATGAACCCTATTGATTGTTTCTAATGCTTCTCAAATGTACAGAGCATGACTAAAATCAGATCAATCTACATCTGTATTATTATTTTCATTAAACCCAGGGTATTGTTTATCATGGTTTTTCTTAAATTTCCCCAGAGAGAACACAAAAAAGATGAATATAAAATTTACTTTTAATAGCTATATAATCTGAACAGTACTGGTCAGGAGAAACATTGTTGAGATTTTCTCTGTAAATTTTTGTAGTGATTGTGGAGGTACACACAACTGATTGCCTGTGATTATTTGAACTGCAAGCATTAGGTTGGAATATGTGTTCTGTTTGCCATCTCTTTCACTAACTTTCAGAAAGAAAAGGCAAAATAACATTAGTGATGTCCACTGATATTAAATGGCTGTGTTTTGCACATGAAAGTTGAAATTGAAGGAACCAATTTCAGTATTATTAACTCTGTAGGGTTCTTTGCATCTGTGCCTGATCAGAATTGCAATTGGTTCTGAAGTCCTGTAGAGGTGCTGGCCACAGAATGTGACTTTTGGCTCAGTCTTGTCTGTGGAGATGCAGTTTGGACCAGAGTTGTGCCTGGTTTCTTGTGTTGCCAGTGTTTGATATTTAATTGTAGAGCTCTTAATTAAAAGCATCCTCCCATCCTTTGGGTACTCTTTGCAAAGGGGATGTTTAAACTCATTCCAGGTGAAACCAGCAGAGCCTCCTGCTGCTGTTGTATATGGTTATAAAATCAGTCTCTATGGATCCAAATTCTGAGGAAGTCTTTTGAGAAGTGACCTGGACACTGGGATGTGTATTTAAGTGTTTTCCCTGTGAACAATTGATTTGTGAAAGCAAGAGGACAGATGTGAGTGTAGATTTAGGAGGTGCATTTCCACTGAGTTCCTGGCACCTGTTCTGAATTTCTGTAGTGTTCCATGGCAATCCCATCAAGTAAAAATATTCCTTAGATTGTTTCTCTTATTTCAGCACTAATCTATACCTTTTCAGCCTCCTATTACAATAAAATGATGTTCTATGTTTACATCCTGCTTCCAGGCATCTGCTATTTCTCATTTTCAGAACTTGGATGCTAATGGCAAAACACTAGAAATAAAGTCAGTTTTCCCTGTGAACAATTGGTTTGTGAAAACGAGAGGGCAGATGTGAGTGTAGATCTAGGAGGTGCATTTCCACTGAGTTCCTGACACCTGTTCTGAATTTCTGTAGTGTTCCATGGCAATCCCATCAAGTAAAAATATTCCTTAGATTGTTTCTCTTATTTCAGCACTAATCTATACCTTTTCAGCCTCCTATTACAATAAAATGATGTTCTATGTTTACATCCTGCTTCCAGGCATCTGCTATTTCTCATTTTCAGAACTTGGATGCTAATGGCAAAACACTAGAAATAAAGTCCTTAAAATGAATTTATTCTTGTTTTTAAATTCTTCTTGTGACTTTTGTACTGCATTCTTTAGGAATTAAAAAGTCCTCTTTTGTTGCCTATTTCATTTGTTTTTCCATAACAGCTTTTGCTTGGTGTGTGCAGGAAGATGCTGGAAATTGGAATTATCTCTTAGATATATGAACCCTATTGATTGTTTCTAATGCTTCTCAAATGTAAAGAGCATGACTAAAATCAGGTCAATCTACATCTGTATTATTATTTTCATTAAACCCAGGGTATTGTTTATCATGGTTTTTCTTAAATTTCCCCAGAGAGAATACAAAAAAGATGAATATAAAATTTACTTTTAATAGCTATATAATCTGAACAGTACTGGTCAGGAGAAACATTGTTGAGATTTTTTCTGTAAAAGTTTGCAGTGATTGTGGAGGTACACACAACTGATTGCCTGTGATTATTTGAACTGCAAGCATTAGGTTGGAATATGTGTTCTGTTTGCCATCTCTTTCACTAACTTTCAGGAAAAGGCAGAACATCCCACAGGCTCATGGAGCTGAGCTTTCACAAACAGGAAGGCTGAGCCCAGCCTGCCTGAGGGGAAGGGTCCCTGCAGCATCCTGAGAGGCCAAAATGCAGCCATGGGCACTGCCCAGGGTCAGAGCAGAGGAAATGTGTGCCAGGCTCTCTGCCCAGGCCCCTGCCCTGGCAGGGCTTGGCTGCCAGCCCCAGCACAGCTGGACTGGCAGGAGGAAGGGAAAATGTTTCTCCCTGGATTGCAGCTCTAGAGCTTTGTTTCCCCTTGATCCTAGTGATGGCTCTCACCATTAAATGAACTACTTCTCATGCAGTTTCTCACTCCTGAGTTGCTGGTGGGGGAAGAAAAGGAAAAGAAGGTGCTTGTGATGTTGATTGTTTGTTCTGTGGAGCAGAGAGTAACCCCACCCGCAGCCTTGCAGCAGTGCAGGGACACGCTGCCCACGGGGGAACAGTGAGGCCCAGATTTGTGTTCTGACTGACTTTTAGCATGGTGTCCTGTGGAAACAAGACTTGTGGAATCATACAGGGAAATGGCAGGGGAGATGGAGCAAGGGAAGGGGTCCATCTGTCTGTCTGTGTGACCCCATTGTTGTGCCACTGGCTGTTCTTCCCTCTTGGTTGTGAGAGGTTTCTTTTTGTTCTCCAGCAGCTGGGAAGATGTTGGCCAGACCTTTTTTTTTTTTTTTTTATGGGAACATCAGCAAAATCTATATGAACATGAAGAAAAATTTGTTTTTTTCTAAAATAGCTTTCTCAAATGCAAAGCCTTCAGCTGTTAGGCTGTGTACAGACCTGTACACATGTGCACACAGACAGGCCAGCCTTTTTTGTTAAACATGTGCACACACATAGACACAGCAGATGCTTTCTTCTATGGAGAGACTTCCACGTTCTAAAGTAATGTAATAATCCCATTATTTCCTTGCTAGGGTTTTCTGTCTCCATCTGGTAGACTGGCATTCTGCAAAGTGGTTAAAATAACCTGGCTTTTAAAAACATTTGGAATTGTCTGGTCTGATAGACTTGAGCTGAAGATGGAATTATTTTTGAGATAATCAATTACTCTGCTGAGACACAGCTGAAACTCAATCCAAATGTCTGAAAGTCCGTATCTTTCTAGAACATCTTGCTGGTTATAAACACATCATGCTCAGAACAGCTTTTTCTTCCCATAAATTGACAGGATTTTATAAACAAAGGAAGAGAAAAATAGGCAAATTTTAAACTGATTGTTGGAAATCCTGGCTTCTCCCCAGAATAGATCCAAATTCAGTTCTGTAGATGGCATTTCTTGAAAATGGGAGGTGTCCAGATACAAGACCATATTCCACAGCTACTATGCTGTGTTTTTTAAACACCACACTGTTGTTTAAACTGCAAAGATAATAGATAGGTATGGAAAAGAAAGGCAAACTTCCCAGCCCATGGTGCTCAGTTCTGTCCTTGCTAAGAGGAGAAATAGAATTACAAGCGAATCTCAGATATCAGTAAATCTGGTTTTTTAGGTTGTAGTACAACAGTGTATGTAATTTCTGTTAGAAAAATTTGTATTGTTTACCTTCTGCAGTTATCCATCTAGTAAGAGTAGAAAATAGCTTTGTAACATTGCTTTGAATAAGCAGTGAAGCTCTGATGGGATGACAAATGGCAGAGTTGTTACATCACATTTGCAGGTGCCTGGATGGACGGATCTGTGTACATGTGAAAGTTCATGATGCAGCAGAGAAACTGCAAATGCTTCTCTGGCTTGTTGGTAGCATTGAAGCAACATCTCATGTTGGACATAAAACCAGAAGTGTTTTAAGGAGAGAACAATATCGAAACCTTTCCAAGCACCTACAAAACCTGGTTTGTGATACAAACAACACCTCTTGGTGTGGTTGAATTCTCACATGCTCTGTGTTTTGTGCCTCTGTACAGAGGGATGGTGGGAAAACACTAAAATGAGTCCATCATGTTTTGAAATTGCAGAATTGTGTGGGGTTTAGGACCCACAGGGTTGTTGGCAAGTATTACAGTGTTGCTCAAATCCCTCACACCAGAGTTACCAACAAAGCCAGAAATGAACAGGGTTAAAAAAGTCCTTCTGCCACACAAAAGATGGGTCACATCTTAAAATAGGAGAAAACCTCTTGAAGCAACTCAGTTCTCAGGGAAGCTTCCCATGTTAAAATCCTGGTCTAAAATGATGAAGGGCACTTGGGAGAGGTTTTTTTTCCAGATGTCAATATTCACCTCCTTGTTTGTTTGAGTGGCTGAGTGGCCGTGAATCATTTTGAGTTCTGCATTCAGGGCAGGATAGGAGAGAAGGGAGCCTGGGGGCACCCACTGAGCACAGGGAAGGACACTGAGCACTGCCTGC
>NW_024367664.1:0-1432 GCF_014805655.1 Passer montanus
CAATTCCCCTCCCCTTTTTGCCCCTCCCCCACCCGTTTTCGCCCCTCCCCCGCTCACCGCCGCTGCCCGCGGGCACGTTGATGTACTCCAGGCTGGGCGCTGGGGGAGGGGAGGGAAATTTGGGGGCTTTTGGGGCTTTTTGGGGATTTTGGAGATTTTGGGGATTTTCGGGAGATTTTTTTGGCCATTTTTGGGGGATTTTGGGAGTATTTTGGGAATTTTTGGGGGATGTTTGCGGGATTTTTTTGGGATTTTTCGGTGATTTTTTGGGGGGATTTTGGGATTTTTTGGGTCATTTTTTTGGGATTTTGGGATTTTTTCAGGACAGAATTTCGGGAAATTTTGGGGGAAATTTGGGGGATTTTTTGGGGATTTTTCGGTGATTTTTTTGGGGGATTTTAGGGGATTTGGGGGATTTTTGGGAGATTTTTTGGGATTTTTTGGGGGGATTTTTGGGGATTTTAGGAGATTTTGGGGGCAGAATTTTGGGTCCTTTTTTGGGGGAATTTTGGGGGATTTTTTGGTGATCTTTCAGGGGATTTTTGGGGATTTGGGGGATTTTAAGGAGATTTTTTGGTCATTTTTGGGGGATTTTGGGAGTTTTTCGGGGCAGAATTTTGGGTCCTTTTTGGGGGGATTTTTTTGGGATTTTTCGGTGATTTTTTTTTTTTGTATTTTAGGGGATTTCTGGGGATTTTTGGGAGATTTTTTGGGGATTTTTGGGGGGAGTTTTGGGGATTTTGGGGGCAGAATTTTGGGTCCTTTTTGGGGGGATTTTTTGGGCATTTTTCGGTGATTTTTTTTTTTGGTATTTTAGGGGATTTCTGGGGATTTTTGCGAGATTTTTTGGGGATTTTTGGGGGGAGTTTTGGGGATTTTGGGGGCAGAATTTTGGGTCCTTTTTTGGGAGATTTTGGGGGGATTATTGGGAGATTTTTTGGGGTAATTTTTGGGGCGATTTTCGGGGATTTTGGGGGTGATTTGGGGGGATTCTTTGGGTTACTTTGGGGTGATTTTTGGGATTATTTGGGGGAATTTTGGGACAGATTTCGGGGTGATTTTTGGGGCTATTTTGTGCTGATTTTGAGGCAATTTCAGGGGGATTTTGGGGTGGTTTTTGGGACTTTTGGGACAGATTTTTGGGGCAGATTTTGGGGTTATTTCCGGGATTTTTAGGACAGACTTTTGGGGTTTTTTTGGGGTGATTTTTGGGGTGATTTATGGGGATTTTTGGGGCTCACCCCGGGAGTCGCCGTCCTCCCCCTCGGGGACGTTCTCGTACGGCTCCTCCCCCTCCCCCTCCTCCGGCCCCGCCCCCGCCGCGATGACGTCACCGGGCTGGGCGATGACGTCACCGGTGACGTCACCGGGAGGGGTCGGGTCCGGCAGCACCGTCCTGGGGGGGGGAGGGGTCAGAGGTCAGGGGTCACTC
>NW_024367665.1:0-1431 GCF_014805655.1 Passer montanus
ATAATAGAATTTACCATACTTAACCACATATAATAAAACATGGATAACTGTCATAAAATAAATCCTGACTGTAAATCAAACTCAAAAACCAGCGAAATAAATATTTGTTCATTATCTATTGTTCTTCATAAAATGGCAATTAAAAATAAAAAAAAGAAGGCAAGGTCTTCCTTCAGAAATGCTTAGTATTGGGAGAGTATTGACAGAATATGACTCTTTTTCCACAAATAAACAGAAACATGAATCTCAGGGCCCCCATTCTGTAAGGTAAGGCTGTGGTCCTCGGAAGTTCAGTGTGGCAGCTGGTATCACTTTCCTTTCTTGGGCCCTTCATCAAGAAGGGATTGGAGGAAGTCCCTGAAATCGAGATGGATGGAAAATCTCCCTCTCAGACTGGAATAACACAGTCCATTTCACCTCTCCTCCTGATAAACCCCTACCCAGAGCAGTTGTTAGGCCAGGGCTGCCACCAGTGGCTTTCTGTACACCAACAATTGTATGTCCCCCCATCTTGGCAGCTCTGAAGACAGTCCAGCCTCAGGCTAAAGCTGGGAAGCACAGGCTCTTACCTCTCTGAGTCTGCAGCTGTGAGAAGAGATATCTGGGGAGGATGCAGAGGACTGCCCTGTATGTTATGACCTGGGGAAGAGTGGCTGCTGGGGTGGGACAAAGACACTGCCCCAGCTGCTGCTCCACTTTGATTTATCTGTGCACTGGGGATCACAGCTGCCAAAAGTAAAAGAGAAATAATGATCATCAGGCAGGAAACAACACTGATAACTGACCAAACAACAACAATATTAATCAGTGACCAAACACCAACATGCAACCCCTCTGTCAAGCTGTAGTGCCAACTCTTAGCAATTAAGAAAACAAAGGGTTTTCTGATGTGTTGTTTTCTGTACAAAGGGAAGAAGAATATCCACATGAAAATAAGTAAGTATTCTTTGCTTCTGCCAAATGACATTTCCATAAAACCAGGCATGAATGATCACAGCCATGCTCATTGTCTTGGAATTTTTTTTGTCTGAATAAGGCTGCAAATCTTCTATACTTTTCTATTGTAGAAGATGTGTCAATATTCCTAAGATCTGTATCTTTAGAACTAGTGAACAGAAAGAACTGTTTCATAAAATGTGAAATGCTTTCTACATTTCCCCCTCATCTTTAAAAATGACAAATTTCTTGAAGAAATCCTATCATTGGTCCAGATTCCTCAGTAATACATACAAGAATTTTAAATTATCTTTAACAGCTTATATAATTTTCTGTGTGTTTTCTCTGCTATTTTTTTTTCTAATAAGGAAAGTTTCCTGCCTGTTTCCTTTCTCACGAAACAAAAAGCAATATAAGACTGTGTTCAAATGAGCTAATTAGTTGATCCCAAATCTTGTAACCTTATTTTCTGATAACCCCCTTAAAAAAAAAAAA
>NW_024367666.1:0-1430 GCF_014805655.1 Passer montanus
TTTTGGGGGGGATTTTGAGGGGGATTTTGATGTGGATTTTGGGGGGTTTTTGGAGAGCATTTTGGGTTTTTTGGGGGTGATTTTGAGGGATTTTTGCCCCCCAGCTGCCTGGACGCCTCCATCGCCATCCGGCCGGTGTTCGAGCGCTTCCAGTCGGTCATCGTCACCTCGGGGGTGAGGCACCCCAAAAACACCCCAAAAACACCCCAAAATCACCCCAAAAATACCCCAAAATATCCAAAAAATCATCTCATCGTCACCTCGGGGGTGAGGCACCCCAAAAACACCCCAAAATCACTCCAAAAATACCCTAAAATATCAAAAAAATACCCTAAAATTATCTCATCGTCACCTCGGGGGTGAGGCACCCCAAAATCACCCCAAAAACACCCCAAAAATACCCCAAAATATCCAAAAAATCATCTCATCGTCACCTCGGGGGTGAGACACCCCAAAAACACCCCAAAATCACCCCAAAACCACCCCAAAAATACCCTAAAATATAAAAAAAAAACCCCTAAAATCATCTCATCGTCACCTCGGGGGTGAGACACCCCAAAAACACCCCAAATCACCCCAAAAATACCCCAAAATATCCAAAAAATCATCCCATCGTCACCTCGGGGGTGAGACACCCCAGAAACACCCCAAAAACACCCCAAAAATACCCCAAAATCCTCTCATTGTCACATTGGGGGTGAGAGACCCCCAAAATACCCCAAAATATCCAAAAAATACCCAAAATATTCCTGAAATTGGGGATGAGACTCCAAAAAATATCCCAAAAATATCCTAAAGTGTCCCAAAATCACCCCAAAGAAACCCAAACCCCCAAAATGCTCCCAAAAATAACTCAAATCCCCAAAAACTTCAAAATCCACCCCAAATCTCCCAAAAAACCCCCAAATCCTCCCCTAAAAACCCCAAAATACCCAAGAAACCCCAAAAATCCCTAAATTCCCCCCTGGAAAAAACAAAATCCCCCAAACCGCCCAAAAAAACCCAAAAAATCCCCCTAAAAGACCCCAAAATCCCCAAAATCTCTCCAAAAAACCCCAAAATTGCTCAGACAAAACCACAAATCCCCCAAAAACTCCGAAATCCACCCAAAATTCCCCCGAAAAAACCCTAAAAACCCAAAATCCCCCCAAAACCGCCCCAAAAAAAACCCAAATCCACCCAAAATCTCCCCAAAAAAACCCTAAAAAATCCAAAATCCTCCCGAAACCACCCCAAAAAAACCCCAAATCCACCCAAAATCTCCCCCAAAAACCCCAAAAAACCCTAAAAAACCCAAAATCCTTCCAAAACCACCCCAAAAAAACCCCAAACCCACCCAAAATCTCCCCCAAAAACCCCAAAAAAACCCTAAAAAATACAAAGTCCTCCCAAAACCACCCCAAAAAACCCCAAACCCACCCAAAATCTCC
>NW_024367667.1:0-1430 GCF_014805655.1 Passer montanus
CTAAAACCCCCAAATTTAAACCCAAAACCTCCAAATTTTCTTCTAAAACCCCCAAATTCTCACCTAAAATCCTCAAATTTTCCACGTAAGAGCCTCAAATTTCCACGTAAAAAGCGCAAATTTTCACATAAGAGCCTCAAATTTTCACCTAAAACCTCCAAATTTTCACCTAAAATCCCCAAATTTTTGCCTAAAATCCCCAAATTTAAACCTAAACCCCCCAAATTTCCCTCCCCCAGCCCTGGAGGCGGCGCGGATCTGTGCCAACAAGTACATGGTGAAGAACTGGGCAAGCTCCCAAAGCCCCCAAAATTTTGTCTAGAAACTCCAAATTTTCACATAAAACCCCAAATCTTCCCCTAAAACCCCCAAATTTAACCTAAACCCCCCAAATGTCCCTCCCCCAGCCCTGGAGGCGGCGCGGATCTGTGCCAACAAGTACATGGTGAAGAACTGGGCAAGCTCCCAAAGCCCCCAAAATTTTGTCTAGAAACTCCAAATTTTCACATAAAACCCCAAATCTTCCCCTAAAACCCCCAAATTTAAACCCAAAACCCCCAAAATTTTCTTCTAAAACCCCGAGATTCCCACCTAAAAAGCCGAAATTTTTACATAAGAGCCTCAAATTTCCACGTAAAAAACGCAAATTTTCACGTAAGAGCCTCAAATTTTCACCTAAAACCTCCAAATTTTCGCCTAAAAACTCCAAATTTTCACCTAAAATCCCCAAATTTTTGCCTAAAACCCCCAAATTTAACCTAAACCCCCCAAATGTCCCTCCCCCAGCCCTGGAGGCGGCGTGGATCTGTGCCAACAAGTACATGGTGAAGAGCTGGGCAAGCTCCCAAACACCCTAAACTTCCATCCAAAAACCCCCAAATTTAAACCCAAAACCCCCAAATTTTTCCCTAAAACCTTCAAATTTAAACCCAAAACCCCCAGATTTTCTTCTAACACCCCCAAATTCCCACGTACAAAGCCTAATTTTTCCACATAAAAGCCTCTAATTTTCACGTAAAAAATGCAAATTTTCATGTAAAAACTCCAGATTTTCACCTAAAAACTCCAAATTTTTTTCCTAAAACCCCCAAATTTCACCTAAACCCCCCAAATGTCCCCCCCCAGCCCTGGAGGCGGCGCGGATCTGTGCCAACAAGTACATGGTGAAGAGCTGCGGCAAGGACGGCTTCCACATCCGCGTGCGCCTGCACCCCTTCCACGTCATCCGCATCAACAAAATGCTCTCCTGTGCCGGGGCTGACAGGTGGGGGGCACCCCGAAACCGGGGGGGACCCCGAAACCGGGGGGACCCCGAGATCCGGGGGGGAGCCCAAAATCCTGGGGAGGGGGCGGAATCACTGGGGGGAGCTCGAAATTCGGGGGGGCGTTGGAGTTTTAGGAGGGGTCCCAAAGTTAAAGGGGAGAAGTTT
>NW_024367668.1:0-1429 GCF_014805655.1 Passer montanus
TTGGGGTGTCTTTGGGGTCCCCAAAATGTATTGGGGTGGCAGTGGGGGGGGGCTTTGGGAGGAGTTTCAGGGGGATTTCGGGGAGTTTTGGGAGGTTTTGAGAGGTCTGAGATGGGTCTTTGGTGGTTATTTGGGGGATGTTTGGGGTCTGTGGGTTTTAGAAGGATCATTGGGGTCTTTTGGGGTCCCCAAAATCGCCAGGGGGGCCTCTGAGGAGGCTTTGGGGGGAATTTTGGGGGGTTTTGAGAGCTCTGAGATGGGTCTTTGGGAATTTTGGTCTCCAAACCCCCCCCCAAAATCACTGGGGAGGCCCTGAGGAGGCTTTGGGGGGAATTTTGGGGGGTTTTGAGAGCTCTGAGATGGGTCTTTGGGAATTTTGGTCTCCAAACCCCCCCCCAAAATCACTGGGGAGGCTCTGAGGAGGCTTTGGGGGGAGTTTCAGGGAGTTTCGGGGGGTTTTGAGAGCTCTGAGCTGGGTCTCTGGGGGGTCTTTGTGGTGTCTTTGGGGGATCTTTGGGGGTCCTTGGGGTGTCCCAGCGCCCTGACCCCCCCTCCCCAAATGTCCCCCAGGATTTGTCACCGGCGGCCACGTGCTGCGCCTGTTCCACGGGCACATGGACGAGTGCCTGACGCCCACGGCCCCCGAGCAGGGCGAGGAGCGCAGGTGGGGCTGTCCCCAACCTGTCCCCCCGAACTGGGGCTGGGGAGGGGTCCCCGGCTGGCTGTGACCCCCCCTTGTCACCTGCCAGCAGCGTTGTCAACTACGAGGGGGGTGCCGTGTGCGGCCACGCGCGGTCCCTGTGGCGCCTGGAGCCCCTGCGCATCAGGTACGGGGACACGGGGACATCTGGGGGACATGGGGACAGCTGGGGACACCTGGGGACACCTGGGGACACTGGGGACAGCTGGGGACATGGGTAACAGCTGGGGACAGCTGAGGACACCGGGGACACACTGGGGACAGCTGGGGACACCTGGGGGCAGCTGGGGACATGGGGACACCAGGGGGACAGCTGGGGACACATGGGGACACGGGACACTGGGGACACTCTGTGGTGTCCCCCCGTGGAGCCCCAGTGGGGGTTTGAGGTCCTGGACTGTCCCCAAGATGTGTCGCTGTGTCCTATTCTGGTGCCACCTCCCGGCATCTCCTTGTGTCCCCATATTGCTGTGGCACATCTGCCTGTGTCCCCTGTGTCCCTGTGACCCATCCCTGTGTCCCTTGTGTCACTCCATGTCCTTGTGACACATCTGCATGTCCCCATCCCTGTGTCCCCTGTGTCCCCCCATGTCCCCATGGCCCATCCCTGTGTCCCCATGACCCATCCCTGTGTCCCCTGTGTCCCCCCATGTCCCCATGACCCATCCCTGTGTCCCCATGACCCACCCCTGTGTCCCCGGTGTCCCTGTGACCCAGCCTGTGCCACCC
>NW_024367669.1:0-1412 GCF_014805655.1 Passer montanus
TCAGTTTGCAGGACGCACTTGGCAATGTCCAAGCAGCCATAGTTGATTGTAGTGGCACTTTGCGTCCTGGAGGAATTTCGAGATGTGCGGAATTTCAGCATGCACTTGGCCACTGCAGGCCATGGGGTCCTAGACAGGAATGATGGCCTTTCCCCTGAGAAACAAGTGTCACCAGGCCAGATTCTTGATATCAGTTTGCAATAGGCACTTGGCACTCTCAAACCAGCCACAGTTGCCTGTAGTGGCAATTATTTTCCGGGAGGCATCCTGAGACGTGTGGAATTTCATCAGGTAGCCGGACATTCTGGGCCACAGGACTCTGGACAAGAACGCTGGCCTTTCCGGAGAGAAACAAAAGTCAGCAGGCCAGGTTCCTGATGTCAGTTTGCAGGAGGCACTTGGCACTGTCAAATCAGCCACACTTGCCTATGGTGGAAGCTTGCGTCTGGGACAGATCATGAGGCGTTCGGAATTTCATCAGGTAGCCGGCCATTCCCGGCCACCAGGTCCTGCACTCGAATGCTGTCCTTTCCAGACAGAAACAAAACTCACCAGGCCAGGTTCCGGATGTCAGTTTGCAGGAGGCACTTGGCACTGTCAAATCAGCCACACTCGCCTATGGTGGAAGCTTGCATCCTGGACAGATCCTGACGCGTTTGGAATTTCATAAGGGAGCCGTCCATTCCGGGCCACCAGGCCGTGGACTGGAACGCTGGCCTTTCCTCTGAGAAACATATGTCACCAGGCCAGGTTCCTGATGTCAGTTTACAGGAGGCACTTGGCACTGTCAAATCAGCCACACTTGCCTATGCTGGAAGCTTGCGTCTGGGACAGACCCTGAGGCGTCCAGAATATCATCAGGCAGCCGGCCATTTCGGGCCACAAGGCCATGGACTGGAATGCTGGCCTTTCCGGAAAGAAACAAAACTCAGCCGGCCAGGTTCCAGATGTCAGTTTACAGGAGGCACTTGGCACTGTCAAATCAGCCACACTTGCCTATGGTGGAAGCTTGCGTCTGGGACAGACCCGGAGGCGTTCGGAATTTCATAATGGAGCCGGCCATTCCGGGCCACCAGGTCCTGGACCCGAATGCAGCCGGCCAGGTTCCAGATGTCAGTTTGCAGGAGGCACTTGGCACTGTCAAATCAGCCACACTTGCCTATGGTGGAAGCTTGCGTCTGGGACAGATCATGAGGCGTTCGGAATTTCATCAGGTAGCCGGCCATTCCCGGCCACCAGGTCCTGCACTCGAATGCTGCCCATTCCAGAGAGAAACAAAACTCAGCAGGCCAGGTTCCGGATGTCAGTTTAGAGGAGGCACTTGGCACTCTCAAACCAGGCATGGTTGATTATGGTGGCACCTTGCATCCGGGAGGAATTTCAAGATGTGCGGAATTTCAGCATGCCCTTGG
>NW_024367670.1:0-1427 GCF_014805655.1 Passer montanus
CCTCCAAAAATCAAAATAATATCCCCAAAAAATAACCCCAAATTTCCCCAAAATTATCCCCAAAACCAACCCCAAAATCCCCCAAAATCCTCCCAAAATCAAAAAAATCCCCAAAAAATCCCCCCAAAATAGCTCCAAAATAACCTCAAAAATCCCCCACCCAAAAAATTCCCCAAAAATCCCAAAAAATCCCAAAAAAATCCCCCCAAATTAACCCCGAAATTCTCCTGATGGTCACAAACATCAGCCTGGGGAGAAAGGGGTTAAACACCCCAAAACAACACAAAAATAACACAAAAATCCCCCCAAAAATTAAACAAAAATTCCCCCCAAAATAAAAAAAAAAAACAAATCCCCCAAAAATCAAAAAAATCCCCCAAAATCCCCCCAAAAATACACAAAAAATAACCACAAAATAACCCCAAAAATAAAAAAAATCCCCCAAAAATCCCATAAAATCCTCCCAAAAATTACCCCAAAAATAAAAAAATTCCCAAAAAATCCCCCAAAAATAACCCTGAAATACCCCCAAAATAACCCCAAAAATCCCAAAAAGCCTCCCCCAAATCCCAAAAAATCCCCCCAAATTAACCCCAAAATTCTCCTGCAGGGGAGATGGGCAGAAACATCAGCCGGGGGAGAGGAAAGGGTTAAACACCCCAAAATAACCCAAAAATAACCCCAAAAAGAACCCCAAAATAATCCCAAAACCAACCTAAAATGCAAAAAAAATCCCCCAAAATCCCTCCACAAATAAACCCAAAAATTAACCCCAAAATAACCCAAAAAATCACAAATAACCCCAAAAATCCCAAAAAATCCCCCAAAACCAATCTGCAGGAAATGGTCCCAACCATCAGCCTGGGGGAAATGGGGTCACAGCCAAAAAACCCCAAAAAACCCCAAAAATAACCCAAACCCCCCCCCAAAATGGCCCCAAAAATACTGAGAATCCCCTAAAGATAACCCCAAAAACGACCCCAAAAATAACCTCAAAATACCCCAAAAACGACCCCAAAAGTCCCAAAAACGACCCCAGAAATGATCCCATGGATGGGATTTGGGGTTTGGGATTTGGGAATTCTGGGCCGGGGTTTGGGGTTTGGGATTTGGGATTTGGGAATTGGGATTTGGGATATTGGGATTTGGGATATTGGGGATTTGGGGTTTGGGGTTTTTGGGTTTGGGGTTTGGGGAATTGGGGTTTGGGATTTGGAATTTGGGAATTGGGATTTGGGGTTTGAGGTTTGGGGTTTTTGGGTTTGGGATTTGGGATTAGGGGTTTGGGAATTTGGGGGTTGGGGGATTTGGGGAATTTGGGGTTTGGGGTTTGGGAGTTGAGATTTGGAATTTGGGGGATTTGGGAATTGGGATTTGGGATTTTTTGTGGTTTGGGAATTTGGGGTTTGGGATATTGGGGATTTAGG
>NW_024367671.1:0-1426 GCF_014805655.1 Passer montanus
GGCACTGGGTGGGATTTAAGGTTCTCCCAACCCAAACCATTCCAGAATTCTCTGAAATGCCCCCAGAAAAGTGTCTGCTCCAAAACATCCAGGTGCTCAGCACTGCCCGACCCAGATTTGAAGTGGGGCTGGTGTGGAAATCCTTCCTGAGCATGCCCAACCTCCCCATTTTCCAGGAATTCGGATGGAGAGGAAGCTGCTTCTGGTGCTCCCCCCAAACCTCTTGGAATGGAGTTTTGTCTGGGTACAATTCAGCTGAAAAGCAAATGCTGTGGAAAATTTACATTACACCCCAGAGTTTCATTGAGCACAGAGTATTTTTCAATTCCAGAGTGAGCTGCAAAGCTTAAACCGGGCAAAGAATTCATTATTTTAATGATAATAATTTACACTTGCATGGGAGCTTTCATCCAAGAAAATACCACCTTAGAATTTTCCCTTCACAGCCTCTCCAAGATGGGATAATTTCACCTTGATAAGTGTGTGCATTATGTTTGCCTTTGCTGCTTCTGAAGGAAAAAAATGAAGATTATTATAGTTTGTACAGTTGAGTGTTTATTATAGAAATATTTTGCATTTATATTGTAGTTTTCTTAAAATCTGAATGTGGTTTTAAAACCCTACTTTAAAGCTATCAATCTCCTCTTAGGGAAGATTATCCCAGTACTGTGTCCTTGGGGAAACTGAGGGAGAAACCTCCTGGGGCTGCTCTGGGTCTTTTTTTGTTTCCCTTTTGAAGGAGGCAGTGACTGATTTGCATCTCTGGGAATGGGGACCCATTACTGACATCAAATCTGCTGGGACCTTAAAAATCAAATATTTTCTCTTAAAAGGGATTTCTCCACCCGCAAGCCTCAGAGTGGGGATATTTTCCACGGTTTCAGTCCAGCTTTTAATATCTTTGCCTATGGAAAACACAGCAGATCTTCCTTTTCTTTCTATAATGGCAAATTGAGCCAATTTGGCCTCTTTTGATGAGTAATAAATTCCCCAGACCAAATCTGTTTCCTTTCAGCCTTTGTCTTTTTGGAGGTTCTGCATAAATATGCAAAAGTTTATTTCTATTTCTTCTGCAATTCTCTTTGCACTATTTACTAAATTTTTAAAAATAAAATTACTCTTTCTCCCTCCCTCCCACCAAATCTGTTGGGAACTTTTAATTTAAACATGTGGGAGCAGCAGAAGGCAGCCCAAAAAGATGGAGGCAAAACCATTTCATAGCAAGGGGTTTATAAATCCTAAATGAGCCAAACTGGGCTTAAAAAGCATTTTCCAGAGGAAATATCCCAATTACAGGACAGATTGCAGGATATATCCCCTTGGTGATGGATTCATGCAGTGTTGGAGCTTTGTTGAATTTATAAATAAGTTTAGATTTGATTGTGTGTCTTGGTTTGACAGGACAGGTGTCTGCTAAGGAAGGCAG
>NW_024367672.1:0-1425 GCF_014805655.1 Passer montanus
AAAAAAAAAATAAACAAAACAAAACCACTGAGAAAATGGCAGAAAGAAGAAGGAACTGATGCATTAACTTTTACCTGGTACATGTTCCCAGTCAGTGCCAACAGGCATTTCATCTGTAATTCCAACTCGTACGTGGACATTCCATTTGCTATCAATTGCCCACAACATCTGATCATTTGGACTTGAATGAATGCTGACCAAGTTGATTCCTACTGGCTATAAAAATTAAGCACAGTATTTAAACTTTGCACTACTGTATCTTTGTACTATTGTAGCATTTGTTTTTCACAGAAGTACACAAGAGCAGAAAAATATTTACCAGGTACTAAAAACAGGGAGAAGAATATCTGATATTTTATGTGCTATTGAACACAATTATCCATTTTCCAAGAACTTTAGACCTTTGTAAGTGCAAAAAGAACATTAATTAATGTATCATTACTGCTAATGATATTAATATTTAAAGTTCAGTTTTCAAATCTAATAATATTAGTATTTGCTTAACCACTGCTATTCCAATCAGATACATTTTAAACTGCAAGCTGGAAGAGGGAGCTCTTCCAAAGAAATGCACAAAACGCAGCATCTTCCTCTTGCCTGACAGAAAGCTTTCCTAACATTATTAAACCTGCACTTTATTTCTAAGCATATTCTGAAAAAGTAGATTTCTACAGTCTGAATGTCTCCTCTTTGCAATGAAATGATGATCTGCCTTCTTGCCTGTACTCCATTCTACAGGAACACATCCATGGAACTCGCTGCAGAGCACTGGAGCAGCCTCACCTGCAGGAGGGGATCCACAACACTACCCACTAGTGAAACACACTTCCCATTCTGCTCCCAGGCATGTCCTTACTCCACCTGCTTCTACAGAGATTTGCCTTAACTACTGTTCAAAATCAGTGGCACTGACCTAACATCATGACTTTGTAGCAAAACCTATTGTCCAATGAGGCTGGATGATTGCAAATATCTGCAAAACATGTACTTTGAATAAAACATGGACATCAAATAAAAAAGTTTTTCTCCACACCAGCCTAGTAAAGGCACTGCAGAAGACAGTATAATGTCTGAAATACATAATCTCCTACTCACAAAGCAGCACTGCATTCCCTGCTTTAGCCTCATGGGCATAAGCTGAAATTCCAGAGTACTAAACAGAAGAGCAAGTAGCTCTCTGTATGTATAAACATACAGAAGCATGATCTGCATGTATATACAAGCACACAGCCCAGTCCCAGATGGGCCTTCTGTGTACATAACCTGCTTTGGTTTTGCTTTTAAAATTTTGGTGCTGACTTGGGTCTGACCAAGCTACAACCAAATCTGACTTGCATCACCAAATCAATTCTGTCTATTCAGGTTTCAAGGCCCTTGAAAGACTATCTTCTCATGTTTTTTCTCTCCCCTTTGTTGGAAGCTTGA
>NW_024367673.1:0-1425 GCF_014805655.1 Passer montanus
TGGGCAGTTTCTGGGCTCACCTGCGCAGCCGCCGCGTCACCTCCCCCGTGAGCAGCCCCACGTTGCCCAGGGGGTCCCTGAACGCCGCCTGCACCCCCCGCAGCTGCACCCCCAGCGTCTGCAAGGGGTAAAAACCAGCACGGACCAGTACGGACCAGCACGGACCAGTACGGACCAGTACGGACCAGTACAGACCAGTATAAACCAGTATGGACCGGTACGGACCAGTATGGACCGGTATGGACCAGTATGGGCCAGTATGGACCAGTATGGACCAGTATAAACCAGTATAAACCAGTCCAAACCAGTCTGACCCAGTACCTGGAAGCCCTGGAGGGCCACGAAGAGCCTCAGGATGTCCTGGAATCCCTCCCAGTACAAACCAGTCCATTCCCAGTATAAACCATTATAACCCAGTACAAACCAGTATAAACCAGTCCAAACCATTATAACCCAGTACAAACCAGTATAAACCAGTCCAAACCAGTCTGACCCAGTACCTGGAAGCCCTGGAGGGCCACGAAGAGCCTCAGGATGTCCTGGAATCCCTCCCAGTACAAACCAGTCCATTCCCAGTATAAACCATTATAACCCAGTCCAAACCAGTATAAACCAGTCCAAACCAGTATAAACCAGTCTGACCCGGTACCTGGAAGCCCTGGAGGGCCACGAAGAGCCTCAGGATGTCGTTGGTTCCCTCGAAAATTCGGAAAATCCTCAAATCCCTCAGCACCCGCTCCACGCCCGGCTCCTGGCAGGGGATCCCAAAATATCCCAAATTTACCCCAAAATGATCCCCAAAAATCCCCAAAAATCCTCAAATGATCCCAAAATTATCCAAAAAAAAATCCCTCAAAGATCCCAAAAAATCACAAAAAAATCCCACAAAAATCCCCAAATGATCCCAAAATATCCCCAAAAATCCCAAATTAATACCAAAAAATAATTTAAAAAAACCACCAAAAAAATCCCAAAAAATCCCCAAAAAAATCCCACAAAAATCCCAAAAAATCACCAAAGAAACCCCCCAAACCATCCAGGGAATTCCAAGGAAATCCTGAAAAAATTAAAAAAAAAAATCCGGGAAAACCAGAAAAATCTCCAAAAAAAATCCCCAAAATAATTCATGGGAAACCAAAAAATCCCAGGAAAATCCAAAAGCAATTAGGGAAAACCAAAAAATCCCAGGGAATCCCCCCAAAAAAATTGTGGAAAACAAAAAAAAAAACAAAAAAACAAACCCAGGGAAATGAAGTAAAATCCTGGGAAAGCCCAAAAAACAGGAAAAACCTCGAAATTCCAGGAATTTCCCCCCATATTCCAACAATTCCCAATTCTAGAATTCCAGAACCCCCCAAAATCCCAAGAAAGCCCCAAAATTTGGGGGTTTGGCACCAAAAATGGGGAAAAAAATCCCCAAAAATG
>NW_024367674.1:0-88973 GCF_014805655.1 Passer montanus
TAAGCCCCACTCCAGGCCCTACATGGCTCGTTTAGAAATTAAGAGTGGCTCAAAAACTAGTTATTGTGGAGGGTTCCTGATTCGTCCAGACGCAGTGCTCTCAGCAGCTCACTGTGTGGATAAAATAGGGTAAGACTCCATTGTTCTTGTACAGGTGACTTTTTCCAGTCTCACATAGTCCCAGGGGCCCTCAGCCCTGGTCTAGACAGAAACATTGCTCCGTGTCTCTTCAGGCAGAGCAAGGATCTCTGGAGATGAGCTCCCCTCTGTGAGTGCAGGAATTGTTTGCCAGGGGCTGAGTGACCTTGGGATACAGGAATGCTCCCAGGGTCTCCAGGGTCATGGCTCCTCCCATGGTTCCTCTAAGCCATGAGGCTTAGAGCTGCTGCTGGAGAAGGGGTCCAGGGTCCCCCTGCCCTGCTTCCCTTTGTCCTCAGCAGGGGCAGCTCCCACCTGTGTCAGTGTGGGGTGAGGGATCCACAGCTGGGCTGGGGAAGGAACCCAGGGTAGTGGTAGTGAGCTCTTGTATGGGGAATGATGAGTGTTGACTCTATGACTGTAGAAGGTTGATCAAATGTTTTATTAAGCTATATTATACTACTACACTGTATTATTCTATACTTCTAAGAAAAAACTGATTGTTCTTGTTAGACAGGCTGATACACTCATGGATCTAATGGGCTAATGAATCAAAACACTATCACTAGAGTCTAATTATGGAATTACTGTTTGGTAAATAATTTCTATAACACATTCCACATGTGCACAACAATGGGCACAGCAAATTAAGATAAGAACTGTTTCTTATTCTTTCTCTGAGCTTTCTCACTGCCTTCCCCAGGAAAATCCTGGGAAAGTCTGTTTCTCTCTCTGTTCAGAGGACATGTGATTACCACAGTCCAGGTGGGAAAGGACAACTTTCTGAGAGCTGCTTTGGGGAGGTTTCTCCCTTGAACCACCTGTCCTGAGGGCTGTGTTCCTGTCAATGCAGCTGGGATGTGTTGGTGTTTCCTGGCAGGACAGTGAGGGTCACTGTGATTCTGGGAGCCCACGACGTGACCAGCCGCGAGCAAAGCCAGCAGAAGATCCGTGTTGGACAATGGGTCATCCATCCCGACTATCAGTCATCCCCTGATTACGTTAAAAATGACATTGTGCTGCTGAAGGTATGACCCAACTCATCCTTCCTTCCTGAGGGATCTCCCCGTGGTCACCTCCCCAAATTCTGAACTTGCTGCTAATCCTTCGCTGGCTCTAACCCCGTGTTCTCTCTGCATGACAGCTGAAGCCAAGGGCCAGGATCAATGAGAATGTGCAATTTATCTCCATACCCAGGAGAAATGAGCATCTGAGAGAAGGAGCTTTATGTAGGGTGTCTGGCTGGGGCTTGACATCTGACACAGGGAACAGGAGTAATGTGTTGAGGGAGGTGGAACTGAAGGTGCAAAAGGAGGAAATATGTCAGCAGCTTTTCAAAAACTACCAGCGTCAGTCCATGATCTGTGTTGGTGATGAATACAGTAAAAAAGCATCAGGCAGGGTAAGTGCTGTTTTGGGCTGCAGGCTTGGGAGGAGGTTGGGACTGGACGGTCAGCTTGGTTCTCAGGTGAAAATAAAAGGACACCACAATGAAACAGGACCTTCTGAATTATGAGCTGGGGGTGCTCACAGAAGCTCTGAGGCTGATGTGCCCCCCTGGCCAAAGGAGGGTCACTATGTCTAAAGTGGGTCCGTGTTCTTTTGGAGTTTTTGAATCTCAAAGAGCTTCCAAGACTGAATTGTTTCATGGGTGGGCTCAGAGGAGCAGTGAGGCAGCTACAGACCCTGAGAGCTGGGTCTGGAGGGAGGGAGGTGCTTGGAAGAGGAGGTTCTTCACATGAAGGGAGGGAAGAGGAAACTTGCTCCTAAAGGCAGGGAGAGCTGAGCTGTGGCATGTATGACCCCTCTCACTCCTTTCATGACACAGGGTGATTCTGGTGGCCCATTAGTCTGCAAGAAGAAGGCTCATGGCATTGTTTCTTATGCACGTAAACGCCACCGCTTCCCTGAGGTATTCACGAGGATCTCATACTTTGAGCCCTGGATACGTGAGCAGCTGAGGAGATTTGCACTCCAAGATATTCCTTACTCTCCATTCTCTGATTAAAATGCTCAGTGCCCTTCTCCACAATGCATCAAGAAGCCCCCAGGAGCAGCTGAAGTGGAGTCAGAGAAGTCCCCGTGGTGCAGGCACAGCTTTGGCACTAAGGAGAGTGTCCGTGGCAAGGTCCAAATGCAGGTCCCAAGTACAGCCAGCTTCCCAGTGCTCCCTTCCTCCCACTGTTGCTCCAGCTCTGCTTCTGGCCATCAATAAAAGCATGTTCAAACTCTGTTGTGTCTGCAGCCTTCTTGGGAGCTGGATGCAAACCCTGAGTGGGAGCAGGAGGAGATGACACTCTGGGAGATGCTGGGCATAGGTGGGACATGCAGGACAGGTCTCAGTCCCCAAATGCTTCCCTTGTCTCCATCAGCCTCTTGCAGTCCAGCCAGCAGGCACAGCCTGTACAGAACATTTATCCAGGCTTTCAGAAACAGAGTCATCTCCACCTGCAAAGGGAGATCAGGTGGGTTTCCAGTACCAATCTGAACCCCTCTTTTGATGCTTAGACAGACTAAAGACTAGCCAGCCTGTTTACAGCCCTTTACACCTGTAAAATGCCTGTGGGTAGAACTGGAAACTTTCTCCCACTGGATCAGCTGATCAGACCTGCCTGGGTCAGGAGGTGCCCTTGTGGTGCAGAAAATGTCAAATATGGCTGAGGCAAAAGCAGTCTTTTACAAATTTATTTTTGGAGAGGCACCAGCAGTTTCATTGATTGGCTAAACCCTGGCTCAATGTGGGCCCATAATCACACCCTCTGGAACTGTCTGTGTCTGGTGTCAGAGCAGTGTGAAGGCAGCCCCTGCTGTGTTCTCATGGAGGTCACCGTGCTGAACACCACATCCCTGCTCACCACCACATCCCTGCTCACCACCACTTCCCTTTCCTGCTCTGGTGGTATCGCCCCACCTTTGTGCTGCAACCACTATAGCCTTCCCCACCCTGAAGACACTGTCTGCAAACCACTGATCACGGATGGGAAACCCTGCATGCAGATGGTCACCAGAGCAACCAGAGCATGAATTGGAGCTGTTTCTACTCTGCTGCACACTGACACTGCCCTAGAGTCACACAAAATGGTCGAGGTGAGAAGGGACCTTCAGTTGTTGTCTGGTCCAATGCCCCTGCTCGAGCATGGCCACCTAAAGCACCGACTGCTCAGGACCAGTTCCAGGTGTTTTTGGAACATCTCCGAGCCTGGAGACACCACAACCTCTCTGACCAACCTGTAGCAGTGCTTGGTCACCCTCACAGATGGATGTGTTTGCTGAATGCTCAGACAGAGCCTCTCGTGTTTCAGTTTGTGCCCATTGGCTCTTGTCCTGTCGCTGTACACCACTCTGAAATAAATGTGTATGTCTTCCATGTCTATCCTATCTTCAGAGACTTACATCCGTGGATAATATTCCACCACGACCTGCTCTTTCCAGGGTAAAAGCTCAGCTGTACCAGGTATTCCCTGTAGGAGAGATGTCCCAGTCCCTTCACCACCTCCATGCCACTTTGTTGAACTCTCCCCAGCACATCTGTGTCTCTTTTACTGGGAGCTCAGAACTGCCCATGGTACTCCAGGTGCCACCTCACTAGTGCTGAGTAGAGAGGAAGGATCACCTCCCTCAAGGTTACTGGAAACAGCATCCTAGAATAATTTGAGTAGTAAGAAATCATCTAATTCATCCCCTATGCAATGAGCAGGGACATCTTCTGATAGACCAAGTTAACCAAGTTACTCAGAGCCCCATCCAATCTTGCATGTTTCCAGGGATGGGGCATCTAAAGCTCTCTGGGCAGCCCATTTAATTGTTTTGACACGCTCATAATAAAAAAATTTCTTTCTTATGTCTAATCTAATAATTAAGATGCTAATAATATTCTTTACATATATTCTAATAAGTAAGTGGTTTATCTACTGTCTTTTAATTTAAAATTATTTGCCTTGTATACTGCAACAGGCCCCAATACAGACATCTGAGTGACAGGACTCATCATGATTTCCAGGGAGATATTCAGTTTTTCCGAATTTATTGTTTAAATATTTCTCATTCTAATTGTGCCTGAAAATTTCTATCACCTGTCCATCTCCTCAGTGAACCAGTTCTTTTCAGGGTTCATGTCCTGGGAAAACTGGAGTGCAGGGGGGTCAGAGTAAAATATATGACATTATTTGTTAATTAAGATTTTTTTGCTTTCAATCATTTAAAAAGGCCTTGAAAGCCTTTTGCAATGGTGATGAATATTGCTTCTGTCTCTGTGTATAATTAGTACAGCAGGTAAAGGTAGTGCTAATTAGAGCAGAGAAAGGCTTTGCAAACAAAGCCTTTGGCACTGCTGTGGGTTGCAGTAACAGGAGAAGAGGCTGGAATTAGAATTGTCTTATTGCCAGCACATTAATCAAACTTTGACTCAGGTCTCTCCCTGCTTGATCCCAAAGACATTTTCCTCTCTGTGCCTGATTCCCACCAGGGTATAAACAGGACTAATTCCCTATTAAAATGTTTCCATTTCCATTCTCCCTGTCACACGTAATTAGAACAAAAGACAAAGAGAAATTAAGCTGTAGGTATTCACTGAAACACAGCTGGGAGCTCCCTAATTAACCACACAATGCTTCCAGCACAAGAACAACCACAGAGCTCATTATGGCTGTCAGATTTTAATGAGCCCCTGCAGGACTGTGGTACCAGCTCCCAGCTCCTCGTGGCTGTGGCACAGTCTGGCAAGGTGCCCTGAGGAAATGACAAGGCAGAAGCAGGAACAAACTTACTGGGAGCTTTAACAGAGCCCAGTGCGAGGTGAGAGACCAGAAACAGAGTTGGACAAAGTGTTCCCAGCAGGGCTCATTAAGGCACAGACTAACAGACTTTGATTACAGACAGTTCAGCAAGCCTCCAACTTCTGCACCAACCTTCCCTCTCAGAAGTCCAGCAGCAGGCCCAGGCAGTGCCAGGGTGGTGCTGTCTGTCAGCAACCCACCCCCAGGCAGGGCAAAGGAGGGAACAGACCCAAACCTGCTCTTGCAAACCACGGGCAGAGGCACAGCCTGCTCTGCAGGTGTCAGCTGGTCCCGAGTCGGGTCTTGACGACGACGTTCGCTGTGGCTGCAACAGAGTGAGTGCAGCACTCACTGCAATGCTCAGTGACTGCAACAGTGACTGCAACAGAGTGACTGCAACGCTGTCACTGCAACACTCACTGCAATGCATAGTGACTGCAACAAAGTGGTTGCAGCATTGTCACTGCACACATAATGATTGCAACAGAGCGACTGCAACAGCTGGGATGGGTGGGAAAACACTGAAACACAGTGTGCAACATTGTTACTGCAACAGTCACTGCAATGCACTACAGCAACACTGTCACTGCAACATACACAGTGACTGCAACACAGTGACTGCAACACTGTTACTGCAGTACTTTATGGCGATAGTCACTGCAATGCACAATGACTGCAACACTGTCAGTGAAACAATGTGACTGCAACACAGTCACTGCAACAGTGACTGCAACACTCTCACTGTATCACTGTCACTGCAATGCACAGTGACTGCAACAGAGTAACTGCAACACAGTGGCAGCAACATTGCAACACATGCGGTGACAGCAACACACAGTGACTGCAACCCACAGTGCCGACCCCTTGAGGGCCCAGCAGCCACCCCACCCAGCTCCCTCCAGCCTGCTCTGGGTGAGCCCTACAGGGCTCAGCCCAGAACTGCTGCTGCAATGCTGTGGCTGCAATGCTGTGGCTGCAACAGAGGGACTGCAACAGAGTGAGTGCAACACTCGCTGCAATGCTCAGTGACTTCAGCAGAGTGACTGCAACACTGTCACTGCAACACTCACTGCAATGCATTGTGACTGCAACAGAGTTGCTGCAACACTGTCACTGCATCACTGTCACTGCAACACGACTGCAACATAGTGACTGCAACAGTGACACTGCAACACAGTGTGCAACATTGTCACTGCAACAGTCACTGCAACAGTCACTGCAATGCACTACTGCAACACTGTCACGGCAACATACACAGTGACTGCAACACTGTTACTGCAATACTTTACTGCAACACTGTCACTGCAACAGACTGCAACACTCTCATTGTATCACTGTCACTGCAATGCACAGTGAATGCAACAGAGTAACTGCAACACAGTGGCAGCAACATTGCAACACATGCAGTGACAGCAACCCACAGTGCCTGCAACCCACAGTGCCGACCCCTTGAGGGCCCAGCAGCCACCCCACCCAGCTCCCTCCAGCCTGCTCTGGGTGAGCCCTGCATTCAAACATCCAGGTTTAAATGCAGCACCCCAGGCCTTGTCCTCTGCTCCATCAGAGCTTTAGCACATCCCTCTCTGCTCAGTGAGATAAACCTTAAGGAGGATGCTGGGCAAGGCATGGCTGTAGAACTCATGTTGATTTTTGCCATCAGTGTTTGGCTTAGAAAAGAAAAGTTTTGAAGTTCACATAAATGGCTGAAAACCACAGAGATGACAATTACAAACTAATATGAATATGAAATGTCTAAAAGTGTGGAACCAGTTAAAAGTTTTCACATGTAATTTAACTTTTGAAAAAATATTCCCACTTGCAGCTGTGTAGCATTCACACCCACTGAGACAATTGTAGTCATGTTGGTATAGTTACTTCAAACAAGAGATTGGATTGTTCCCTCTGAATTTGATTCATTCATCTTTAGACCTATCTTTAGCTGTCTAAAAAAATTATTCCTTAAATCTAAAGATTCAGCTGTCCTTTTCACTCTGACAAAGTGAAACAGGACTCTGTGTAGAAGAGTGGGATTGCAATCAGCTGATGTGGGAAATCACTGCTTAGATGAAATATGGACACCCAGGCAACTGGTGAAATCCATAAAGAGAGAACCCTTTCCCACAGAAAAGTGCCTTGTTCTCACTTTGGGCAATTAAAATCACTCAATTTAGCCAATTTGATAGTAAAAAGCCAAGGGCAAGTGTCACAGGCTCTGAGGGCTAAATATTTAATGAGAAGCTTTTCTCAAATACATTATTTTCCTCTATTGTCTTTTAGGGGGAAAAATGCTTAAGTTCCCTAAGCTTTAGGAAATATTCACATTTCTTGACCACTTTGCTCAGAGTATCCTTCACTTCTCTATTTGTCAAACTGTAGATGAACAGTGGAGTCACAGCAGTGTAAAAAACTGAGAAGATTAATCAGTGCTTTGAGAGTCCTAGTTGTTGGTAGGACACTTAGTAAGAGTCCATTAAAAAGTGTAGTAACAACGAGGTGGGAAAAGCAGGTGAAAAACAAGGAAAGGAGGAAGAGAAAAGATGGCATTTCTGGGATGTTCCCAAATTCCAGGGTCAGAAATGCTGTGATGACTGTTGTATTTCTACATTCACCATTTGCCATCAAATTCAAGAAGAAATGCATCACAGCCTGTAAAGCATCAAGAACTACATTTCATCATTGATCCATTATCACTTTTATTGAGATTACAGAGGAAAGATTACACTGTTACCATCACTTGGTTCTACTACTTATTTCCTTTTTAAGCAGTTCTTGCACATTCTCCAGACAATAATCTGTGAGAGAGATCATTGGGTATGTTTCATTTTTCCTTCTGCAAATTTTGTAACAAAATAATTTCCTTGGATTTGGAAAGCATCCCACAGAATTGCAGCAGGATGTTTTGACAACCATGTCTTGCAACCACACCAGACCAATACAACCAGTGGAAAACTGTTAAGACATATTTTCTAAGAATTGTAAAGATTGATTAACATTTCTGGATACCAAACTTTATAAAAATCTGAAATATCCAGAAAAAACATTGAGGAAAATAAGGAATGGTATGACTTTCCTCCCTTGGCAATATTTTTGACGCCTGCAGGGTCAGAGAATGTTGATACTCTGGCCAACAGACACAAGCTATGATTTAGAAATCTTCAATCTAAAGAAGAAAGGAAGAGAGGGGAATTCTTGAGTGGGAGCCCATGCCCATTTCATCATCAAATGCTATTTTGTTTCAGCTAGCACAGAGATTATTTTCCTCTTAGTAGCTGCAGCAATGCTGTGGTTTGGATTGAGTACAGGAATAATATTGATAACACATGGACGGGTTAGTGTTCACTCAAATCAAGTGTTCAGTTTGCCAGGCTCTGCCTGTGAGCAGGCGAATGAGAAGCCAGGGGGGAGCAGGGCTAGGACAACTGACCTGAATTGACCAAATATTGTATTTGCAGGGTGTCCAGACAAAGGAAGGAATGATGAATCTGACTCTATATTCTCAGAAGGCTAATTTATTATTATATGAGATGACATAATATGATATGATAAAATATTAAATAATGTTATGCTAAACTATACTAAAAATACAGAAAGGATACTTACAGAATGCTAAAAAGATAATAATGAAAACTTGTGGCTCTTTCCAGAGTCCTGACACAGCTTGGCCCCAGTTGGCAATGAGACAAAACAACTCACAGCAGATCCAATGAAACAATCACCTGTGGGTAAACAATCTGCAAACACATTCCAAAGGAGCAAAACACAGGAGAAGCAAATGAGATAAGAATTGTTTTCCTTTTCTCTGAGGCTTCTCAGCTTCCCAGGAGAAAAATCCTGGGCAAAGGGATTTTTCGGAAAATATGAACGTAACAGCCAAAGGGATCTTCCACACCCCAGAACACATTCCCAGTACATGAACTGGGCAGCGCTGGCTGGGAGGCACTGGTCACTGCTCAGGGATGGGCTGGCCACTGGTCAGGACAGGAATTGTGCTGTGCACACCTTGATTCCTTTGGACTTTATTCCTCCCTCTCTGTTCCATTACTATCATTGTTAGTATTATATTTTACTTTATTTCAGTGATTAAACTATTCTTATCTCACTGCTTCACCTTTTTCCAATTCTGTTCCCACTCTGCCAGGGGAGTGAGTGCTGGTAACTAAACACCATTCAGGCAAATGGGGTTAAAGCCAGAATAAACTAGAAAATACAACAGGTACTGAAGGAAATAATGAGAAGAAATGTTTTTATTTTTTTAAATTTTAATGCAATGTTAATGACTATAACTACACATTTATCTTCTTTTCTTCTCCCTCTTATCTCCTCTCTCATTATTGTTTTTGTAGGGTGGCTTGTTTGTTTGTTTTTCTTTTTAGGGATTGGTAGTCTTCTGTCTGTCATTTGTTTATGAAAAAGTGATCTTCCAGGGATCTGGTGTCAGTTGTTACATTAAATATTTTTGCACACACGAAGAGCCTCTCTGCAGACACTCACACCTGTCACAGTCAGTGGGAACAGTCAGTGTCCAGAGGACCAACACCATGAGGCTCAACAAGACCACTGGCCAGACTGGACAGGAAGCATCACTCCAGTGGCCACAGGCTCTTCCCCTGGCATTGCTGAGAATTAGAATTCAGCCGTGCTCCAAGGAGAAGGTAATTCCACATGAAATCCTCTATGGGAGATGATGTCAGGCTGTAATTATACCCAGGGGAAAACCCACAGGAAGGAATCACAATTTGAGAGAGTTTGGGAAAAATTGGGAAAGAACACTCTCATCCTTGCATAGGTTTATTGTTTTAGCATCATCAGTGACCTTGGGTGTTCAACCACACTCTCACTGTCCAGGAGACTGGGGATATGCCCAGACTTGGAGCAAAGAACCACTCAAGCAGAAATGAAAGGACCATTCCAAGTTCCCCTGACTATCCACACAGCTGTAAAAATTACTGGTGGAGATTCCTGTATTCACTATACACAGCCAAAGCCAGCCCCAAACCTGGAAATGCCTTTGCAGCTAAGACTGAAACAAAATGTTCCATGAATTGTGCTTGGGATCAAAGATTATTGTATTTGGGATGAAGGATTATTCTCTACTGAATTAGAGGGAGGCCAAGGAATCCTGTTGATGGGTTCAGCGTGTATGTAGTGACTGTAAACAAAGCTTTGTGGAAGCTGAAGTTCTAAAAATGAAAATATTAATAAGAATGGTATTTCTGTACTTGCTTTGTGGCATGGTAGCTCAGTGTGTTCTCTGTAGCCTGTGGAGAACCTACACTGGGGCAGAGGACAAGTGTGAGAGGAAAGAAGCAGCAGAGGGGAAACCCCATGCACTGCCCATAACCCTCCCCGTGTGCTGGGGACAGTGCTGGAGTACTCTGGAATGAATGAATGAATTTGTTTATTCAGGTGTTTACTATTTAGTTTCCCACAATCTAAGCTATCTTAGTTGGCAATAAATTACATTGGTTTTCCCCAAATCCAGTATGTTTCACTCCTGGTAGAATTTGGAAATCTCTCTGTCTTTATCTCAATCTATGATAGTTTTTGTTTCTGTTTTTCCTCTTTTCCCACTGTGGGGTGGAAGGTGTGAGTAGGAATTTGGTTACTCACTAAGGCTAACCCATCCCAGCAAGGGGGAAATGCTGAGGCAAAGCTGATGCCAGGTTAACAGAAGATTAGAAAATCCTTTCTGTGCTGGCATATTTTCATTCCCAACAGGAGGAATTACATAACATCTAGAAATCATAAACCATTTGAAATCAGCATCTTTAATTCACAATACAGATGTTGCATCTAGGAAACAATTCAGATACTTGGATGGGCTACTCCACTGTCGCTGTCATATTTTCTGGAAAAATCTTTTCACCAGGATTTCTTTCCAGGGAAGCTGAGAAGACTCAGAGAAAAAGGAAAACAATATTATCTCATTTGCTTCTCCTGTGTTTTTCTGCTTTGGAATGTGGTAGGTGATTGTTTCACTGGTTTCATGTGAATTGTTTTTACTTAATGACCAGTCAGGGGCCAAGGTGTGTAGGACTCTGGAGGGAGTCACGAGTTTTTCATTAGTATCTGTCAGCTTTCTCTCTGTATCCTTTCTTCATTTCCTTCCAGCATTGGGGGACCCAGAAAATACAGGACTCCACAGTTCACATCTGCCTCAGGGAACCACCTTTGTTGTAGATTCTGGACATTCCTTCAGCCAGGAGCCCCCCTGGACACTCCTTGGGCCAGAACCCTTGGACACTTTTTGGATCACAAACCCTGGCCACTCCTTCAGCCAGGAACCCTCTGGACACTGCTTCAGCCACAAACCCCCGGGAATTGCTTCAGCCAAAACCCTCAAACCCTCTTTCGGCCACAAACCCCCGGACATTACTTTAGTCAGGAATCCCCGACACTCCCTCAGCCGAGTCCCCTCAGGTAAGGCCCCGCCCCCAGCCGCAGCGCCGGGCTCTGATTGGCTTTCGGCAGGAACAACTCTCTAATCTGCCCAGCAACAGCCAGCTCTGCGCTCTTATTGGCTCTTGACAAACACAGGGGTGCGGACTCCGCGGACCCATCAGCGCATGCGCAGTTTCCCCAATCGCTCTAACGCCACGTCAGTGCGCGCCCGCGCGGTGCGGGAGGGCGGCGCGGCGCATGCGCGGTGCGGCGGCGGCGGCCATGGCGGGCTCGGTGCGGGCCGTGGCGCGGCGCTTCCTGTCCGAGTACGGCGGCGGCACCGCCGGGCGCCTCAAGGCGCTGGACGCCTTCCTGCTCTACGTGCTGCTCACGGGCGCGCTGCAGTTCGGATACTGCCTGGGCGTCGGCACCTTCCCCTTCAACTCCTTCCTCAGCGGCTTCATCTCGGCCGTCGGCAGCTTCATCCTGGGCGGTCAGTGCCGGCCCCTCACGGCCGTGCCGCGGGTCGGGCTCAGCTGAGCCGCCGGGAGGGGCGGGGAGCCTTGGGGATCAGCACTCCCAGCCCTTTCCTGAGCTCTCTGTTCCCCTCCCCTTCAGCCGAGCAGCCCCGGGGCCCTCAGCACCTTCAGCCCTGTTCCGAGCTCGCCGTTCCTCTCCCCCTCACCCGGGAACCCCGGGACCCTCAGCACTCCCAGCCCTTTCCTGAGCTCCCGTTCCTCTCCCCTGCTCTGCAGCTGCGGGGCCGGCCCGGAGCTTTGTCCCCCGGCTGTCCTCGCAGCTCGCTGGGACAGAGAGTGCCGCAGGGACACGGTGCTGCTCCCCAGAGTACCCCAGAGCCGCCCTGTTTCTGTCAGCCCTCCTCATGGCTGTGAGAGCTGGGGGTGTTCAGGGGAGGAGGAGGTTGCAGTGAGACCTGAGAGCCTCGTCCAGGGCTAAAGGGGCTCCAAAACAGCTGGAGAGGGGTTTTGGACAAGGGCTGGGGTGGCAGGACAAGGGGGAATGGCTTCCCACTGCCAAGGTGCAGGGATGGGTGGGATATTGGGCAGGAATTGTTCCCTGTGAGGGTGGGGAGGCCCTGGCCCAGGGTGCCCAGACTGCTGTAGTTCCTGGAAGTGAGTTTAGATGGGGCTTGGAGCACCCTGGGATAGTGGAAGGTGTCCCTGGGATTGGAATGAGATCTCTAAGGTCCCTTCCAGCCCAAATCATTCTGTTTCCAACACCCCCAACAGAGGAATAGCCACACTTCTGTGTGAGTCCAGTGCTGCTCTGAGCCTGTTCCCCCCAGGGCTCTGGGCACCCTGTGCTGCGTGTGCTGCTGTGGGAGCACTGACTCCATGGCAGCCCTGTCCAAATTCCCTGGCAGTTCTCTAGGAACAATGGAGTAACTTCTCCCTGGGGGGACAGTGACCCATCCTGGGCTGGGCTGCCCCAGGAAGGCTTTGCTTTCCTCCCTGACTTCCTCCTGTGCTCACTGATGGCTCCTTGTCTCTGTGCTGTGCAGTTTGCCTCCGGATCCAGATCAACCCCCAGAACAAGGGCGAGTTCCAGGGCATTTCCCCAGAGAGGGCCTTCGCTGATTTCCTCTTTGCCAACACCATTCTCCACCTCGTCGTCATCAACTTCGTTGGCTGAGCCTGGGAGAGGCTGACAGGTACTGATCTGTGGGGTCACTAAAGGGGCAACCCCAGGACTGATCTGGGGGTCACTAAAGGGGCAACCCAGGCCTGCAGTGCTTTTGGGGAGAACTAGAATGAGAATGAATCCAGGAGTCCCCTGAGCTCCTCCTGGCCAAGCACAGATGAGCTGTTGTCCTCTGGGTTGGCACAGAGTGAGGATTTATGCCTATCTGTTTTTGAGCCTGCCTTTTTGGCATTTTATAATTAAAGATATTACCTAGGACTGCTACAGAAGCCTACCCACATTCCTGTCTTAGGAGAGGGATTCCCCATTCTTTGCCGGAGGAGTTTAGGGAGATCCAAGTCCTGGGCTCTGTGAGGCTGAGGCATGGCTGGGTTCAGGTCTGGAGTTTCTTTGCAGCTGGGGACAGGGACACTTGGGTGTTGGGGAGTGGGGACATGCCCTGCTGTTACTCTTACAAGGTGCCACAAGGTCACTGGGGCTTGGGGGAGCCCTGTCCCCTATGCTCTGCAGTAGCATTGCTGATGTAGCCTGCTCTCTTTCCAGGTCTTGAACTGCTCCTGATGGCAAAGCCTGGCATGGGGAAGTGCCCAGCACACTCTCACCTTCCCTGGTGGAGGAAGGGGACACAGGGCTCAAGATTTGCCCCTCTCAGAGTGTCCTGTGGAGGGGTCTGCAGCCTCACTGTGTAACTGTGATCCTTTCCATCAATAAAACCCTTTATGACACTGCAGCCTTTTCCATACTGGGGACAAATACAGAGCTTCTCCTGCATCCATGTTCCCTCTCAGACTCCCTGGTTTTACCTCTCCCTGGTTTTACCTCTCTCCCTTCCTTTCTACCCAGCAGGCTTTTTTTCCTGTGCCCCACTTTTGGAGGGAAGCAGGAAACAAGCGATCATGGAAACTCAATTGTCATCCACCCTTTTCATCTCCCTCTTTCCTGCCTTTTGATCTCCCAGAGTCTGTTGCCAACGTGCCCCCGGGCTTGAAAGCTGTGGAACATTTCAGCTGAGGCTGTGGTTAGTGGTCACACAGGGAGGGAAGTGTCCTCCAGCACGTCCCCAGTTCCTACAGAGCCTCCCACATCCCTCAGAGACACAGGGGCCACACCTGAGAGTCCCAGCTGGACTTCGAGGCTCACTGAGGCCTGTGGGTGATCTGTGGTGTCAGTGTGCTGCACTCTGACGTGTGACAAACACAGGGATGTTGGCATGGACCTCGGAGTGCCACTGGAGCTGCTCTGGGGCCAGGGAGGAGCTGCCCCCTCAGAATCACAGAATTGGGGCTGGAGGATTGTCCAGTCCAACCAGCACTGCCACTGTAACCAAACCTCAGCACCCAGCACCAGATCCTGGCACCTCCTGAGAACCCAGTGTGGTAAAATCAGGCAACCCCAGCTCTGGGAATGATTGGCATCTGACTCCAAGGCTTTTGAATGCTGAACACTCACTTTATTAAAACTTATATTTTATTACACTATACTATAACTATACTACATCATACTTACTTCTGACTAACTACTCAAAACTCGTGACTGTCCCCCAAGAGTCCCAACACACACACGTGGATCCAATTGGTCAATGAACCATCTATTTTGTTACACTATACTATAACTATACTACATCATACTTACTTCTGACTAACTACTCAAAACTTGTGACTGTCCCCCAAGAGTCCCAACACACACACGTGGATCCAATTGGTCAATGAACCAAATCACCATCACCACAATCCCGTCAAGCCATCACCTTGGGTGAACAATCTCCAGAACACATTCCACATGAGGACAACAGGAGCAGCAAATTAATAAGAATTGGTTTTTCTCTGAGGTTTCTTGCTGCACTTCCCAGGAAATATCCTTGGGAAGTTGTGCCTTGCTTTTCTCTGGGAAGAGAAATGCGGCCACACCCCAGGGGTGGTGGCTCCACCGCTGCCCTGGGCAGCCCTTCCAAGGCCTGATCACCCTGGTCTGATCTGAGTCTCTCCTGTCTCAGCTCAGTTCCATTCCCAGGTCCCCTCACTGCAGGCACAGCACAAGAGACCGACCCCAGCTCACTACAGGTGTGATGTGAGCCCCTCTGAGCCACCTCTTCTCCATGCGGAACAACCCCAGCTCCCTCAGCCATGCCCCAGAAGAGAAATACTTTCTAGTCCTTTTGTGAGCCTTTTTGCTGTTCACTGGACACACTCCAGCCCCTCAAAGTCCTTTTTAAAGTGAGGGGTCCAGAACTGAAAGCAGCACTCGAGCTGCAGGGGTGATCCCTGCCCTGCTCTCGGCACCAGCCCGGCTGCTGTTGGCCTCCTTGGCCACTTGGGCACACTGTTGGCTCGCAGCTGGAGCCAGCACTGCCGGGTCCCTTCTGCTGAACATCGAGCCACTCCTCCCCAGCCTGGAGCTGCTGTGACTCCAGGGCAGGAGCAGCACTTGAACCTCGTGCCCTGGAGCTTTGTCCACTGATGGAGTGTGTCCAGGCCTCTCTAGAACCTTCATGAGGTTCTGTGTTCACGCTGGTCTGCTTCGTTCTTGTCTGGTTTTCTCTGCTGCTGAAGCACTGGGGAGGTAAAACCTTGAGAGCCTTGGTACTCCATGGCATGGAAATGTTTGTGTGCTGCACTGAGGACATGGAACTTTGGGTCTCTGATAGCTTCACAACCTCTCATAATTCTATTTTGGCTTCTCTTTATCACCTTTTTAACATTTCCAGCTGTGCTGCAGTCATTAAACCTGTAAAAGCCTGAAACCTGGGGCTCCCAAATGTCTTGCCTGACACGGGCTGTGAGGGGTCAGGGTTTTCACTGTCCTGGCCGATGGGTCAGGGTCAAAGGATGAGATGGCCACAATACACAGAGTATCAGCATGCAGCATCAGAAAGCTTCAGCCCACACAGGTAACAGCACAGCACTTCAGAAGGCTTCAAGCATTGACCCTTCTTGTTCTTTAGCCCAAGCTTTTATCCCCTCCTGTGTAGGAATGTGTCCCCTGTGGATGGAGTAACCAAATTATCCTTTGTCTCCTTAAAAAGGAAAAAAGCTCAGAAGTTTCTCTCCTCAATTGGGTAAAAAGACACCTCACAGGACTTGAGGACTTCACCTCAAAGTTAAGGATACCCAATTGGACAGAAGCCAAAAAGTCCCACCTAAGCAATTCACTAGAAAAAGAAGAGAAAAAAAAATGAACTAATTGCTTTTGTGAGGTAATTTAGCAGGAGCAACAGCCTCTTGCCCCTAGCTTGGGTTTTCTCTGTAAAGAGCTTTGTTATTTTGCCTTTTATTAAAACTTTTCTGTTTCCAACACTACCTCAGAAGTACCACTGAAAAATAGAAAAGCTAAAACCTGAGGTGTCACCCCCACCACGCTTTACAATGCATTTCTGCCCTCCTTTCCCTGCCCACTCTATTCATAGCTCAATCCTTCCTGCTGCACCCAAAACAGCTCCCCAAGTGCAGGCTGCGGTGAGGGGAGGACACCTCAACCTCATTCCACTTTGGCTTGTGGTCTAACGTCTGCTGTTCTTTTCCACAGCCTCTCCCCTCCCTGCCACGTGCCTCCCCCATCCCCTTTGTGCTGCACTTTCCAGAGGAAGTGGTTTTTGTGGTGGGCTGCAGACGGGCACCAGTGGTGACCCAGATCTCGACTGTGGCGTCATGGAACTTGTGCTGTGGCCTCTTCCTGCCCCAGCTGGGCCACCAGCCCCTTTGCACCTCCTGCCCTGCCGGGTTATTTCCTGGCTTTGCTTTGCTCTGTGGTTTTTGTAGCTCGAAATAAACAACAAAATGCAGGGAAGGGGGGGGGGCTCGTTGTGGTGGTGGGAGATTGGCAGCCTGATATCTGAAAGTGGCTTTTGTGAAAAACACCAATCGCTTGTTTTTCAAATTTTAAAAGTTTAATAGGAATAAAATGGTTACAAAAATTAGTAATATAATTTTAGAGTAATAAAAATTTGGACAGTTAGGATTAGGACAATATGAGACAATAAAAACAAAGAATTACAGACAGTCTGAGTACCTCCTTCTGGGCAAAATAAGCCCAAAAAAGGACCTCCGTTAACAGAGGATTAACCCTTAAAAACAATAGCCTGTTGCATATTCATACACCTCATACATTATGCATAAATTCCATTCAAACAAAGGATTCTGTCTGGTCAGTGTCAACTTCTTCCTATGAATCCTGACAGGGCTGAGGAGGCAGGAAGAAGTTCGTTTCTTCTGATAACGGGGCAATAAATTCTTTTTCGCTGAAAGATTTAGGTGCCCTGTGGCTGCTATCTGGTGTGAGTCCTCTTTTTTAAAAAAGTATCTTACATAGCATAGTTTCTATTTTAACATTATGTTATAACCTAAAACTATATTTAACACACTACTTAAGAAAATTAATACAGCATCACATTCTAAGATAACACATATAATATTCATTTTCATATTTGGGGAAAGCCAATCATAAAAATACGCATTTTTCACATCTTTGGAACAGACCTTGCAAATTCAGGGCTTTGCAGGTCACATGCCAGGAGCCATTTTAGTAAAGATATTTAACTCATCTCCCACTTGGCAAATCCTGTCCCCGGAATCAGTTTAACCTGGAAGAGGAAGGACTCAGGTGTGGAAACAGAAGCAGCACAGTCCTTAACTCCTGCCCTTTCATCTGGGACTGAGTTTGAAGTGCGACATAAAAAAACATTTACTATGGTTATTAATTTTTAAAAGTGATGCTAAAGGTAGATGAGTATGGAAAGTTTTCTTTCACATCCCTGAAAGTTTCTGGGATGAGGTTAATTGGTTGGAAATCTGTGAAATGCAATGACTTATGACTTGTTATATAATTTAAATATGGTTTTGGCAGCTTCTGCAGGCTGTTTCCCAGTGGTATGGCAGATTTCATCATGACTGGGATGTAGGCTCCTGGAATCCAGCACTTCCTCCAGCTGGAGAGATGAGCATGATGCTTGTGCCAAGGGAGAGACAAGAACAAATCGCTGAACATCCGTACTGTAAAATAATCAGGGCGGTCACAGGGAAGGTTTAAAGTTGTTCTGTGTCAGGAGGGGTCAGCAGCTCTGTCCCCCTGTGCCAGGTCACCCCCTCAGGGACCTGCAGGACCAAGGCAGGAGCCAGGGAGGCTCTGCTGTGCTGCTCAGCAGAGTGGGGTCAGATCCTGGCATGGCCCTCCCACAGAGAGCCCCAGGGCTTCTGGCTAGAAGTGTTTGAATGGTGACCCTCTCCAAAAGCAGCTCCTTGTGCAGGCTGTGCCAGCTGGGTGAGGGACAGCCACCCCCACTGTCCAGAGAGGCTTTTCCTGCCACCCTGGGGGCTGCTGGAGGTGCAGGCAAGGTTCAAGCTTTGCAGGGACACTTCTCATTTCTCCCCCACAAAGGAACCTCTGGTGATGCCTTAGTGGGGAAGAGGTTTTGCAGTGACTTCTGTGAGCCAGAGAGAAGTTTGAGAAGAGGATCCATGTTTACCCCTGATACAATTTCCTACCAAGATCATTTACATAGAAACCAAGAAAGAAAGAAGGATAAATAAGAGAAACTTCAACTGCCTATTCCAATGAGCATTTTGTTTGTCTCTGGTGACCAATGAATAAAGTGAATCCATGCTTTTACTCCTGAAAGAATTTCCTACCAAGCTCATTGATGTAGAAACCAAGAAAAAAAGGAGAAATAAGAGAAACCTGAACTGCCTGTTCCAATGAGCATTTTGTTTGTTTCTGGTGACCAATGAATAAAGTGTAAACTTATGAGTTTTGTAAGAATGTATAAAAAGCATGCAGGCTATAATAAAAACAGTTTGAAACCTTCTGAAAATGGAGTGTGTTGCTTTGTATTGTCTCTGTCTGAACTACTGACACCTTAGGATTTTAGCTTTTGTATTTTTCATCTATTTGCAATCCTGCAATTCTTTCCTGTATAACTCTAAACTCCACACACAGTGTGAGCTGCTGCTTTCCCTTTCTGGGCAGACACAAAAGTTCCTCTCAAGGCCTGGGAATCCAGGACACCTCACTGCCTTGGGCCCTGAGAGATGTGAACAAAAGTTTTGAGTTGTGGGGAGCAAACTGGGGTAAATGACTTCATTACCTGAAGCTGTAATTGGAAGATTAACTCCCAATATGCAAATGGACCAAACTTAGAAAAATATAAAAATCCATGGCCCATGGTCCATTTTTGGGTGTAGTCCCTGGGGAGGCTTTGTCTGCCCAAAATGTACCCTTTGAAGGCCCTTCAAGATTTATTTTTATTCCCTTGATTTTGTCTGGCCTCTGTTTTTAGGTAGTCCCAAAAGGCATCAGAAGATGTTGGAGAAATTGATGTCACAAAAGGAGAACATTTCCCTTCCAGACCAGCCAGGGACAGACAGACCCTGGAGGCAAAGGGGGCCCATTGGTGCCATCTCTGCAGAGCAGGTGCCCTGTGCTGCTGTCACACCAGGAGTGGGGGACAGCACACCTCAGGGTCCTGTACCCCACAGCAGCACCAATCTGCCTCCAGGGCCCTGTGGCCAGCCCCTGAGTGTGGCCAAGCCATGGTTTTGTTGTCTCCAGCCAGCCCAGCCTGCCCTTGGGGCAGAGGGGTGCCCCTGCTCTTGTCCCCACTGTCCTCACAGAGATGTCCTGCAGAAGGGCTTTGTTCCCACCCTTCCTGGTGAACCCCTTCCCTCCTGCACCCCAAAACTCAGCTGGAAGGGCAAAACAATGCCTCAAACAACAAATAAAAAAAGACAAACAAGTTTCTCATTTTTTGTAAAAATTTTTTTATAACAGCCTAAAGAAATGCAAGACATCTCGTGGTGCCAGTACAGTTCACGAATTAGCAGCATGCAGGTGCCACAGGCAAGCACAGTTCCAAGGTGGGCACACGTGGACAGGTAAATATTTCAGTACATTTTTATGCAACTGGTACAAAAAGAACTTGGGAGATCTCACGTTGTTAGAAGTAAACAAAAAGAACAAAAATGGTTTGTATTGTTACTAAACACAAAGCCAAATCTTAAACCAGTTTAAATTAAGAAGGTGTTATGGTCAGATAGACTTAAAAAAAATAGTATTTTTCTTTTCTTTTTTCTGTGACATTGAAGTGACAATTTCACTGAATTTGGGACTTCTGGGAGAACTGCATCTCACCCTTTAGGGAAAAAACAGGATATCTGGTTCTGATCTAGGAAAAGGTGGCAGGACAGTACATCCTGAGCCAGTCTCTCTTTGCTTTTCAAAGTGTTTCATTTGCACCTGAAAAGGTTTCTGGGGGTGCATCCTAAGAGATATGAATAGCCTAAAGCTACCAAAATAGGAAAAATTCCCATGCAGATGATATTTAGCTCGAAATTCTTAACACACAGCACTGCTCCAGGCAGAAGTCATCACTTTAATGGAAATAACAACTTGGCAATGTATAATTAGAGCAAAGTGTGCTTCATGCAAAAGAGGCACTGTGTGCTGAATGACCCAGACATCTGGAGGACAGAACACTGGAAATGCTTCACTTTGAGTGGTTTTATAGCAATGCAAATAAAGCAATTCAGAATATAATGGCACATTTTACATTTACATTTTACATTTACAACTTGGCAATGTATAATTAGAGCAAAGTGTGCTTCATGCAAAAGAGGCACTGTGTGCTGAACGACCCAGACATCTGGAGGGCACAACACTGGAAATGTTTCACTTTGAGTGGTTTTATAGCAATGCAAATAAAGCAATTCAGAATATAATGGCCGGGGTGGTATATCGGAGCAGCAAGGGATGTCCTTGCACAAGGGATATCCCTGAGCTCCCTCTTGCTCACGATGCTCTCTCAAAGCAGATGGGTTTGGCACTTCAGGACTGCTCCACCTGGTTACTCTCAGTCCTGTAACAAAAACAAAGGTGTGTTCAATCAATATTTGGGTTACAGCAGCACAATTGTAGAGCTGGAGTGTCCAGGCAAGAGAAAAAGAAACAGACACTGGGAAAAGCTGATATATTAGGATTTATATTAAAGTCACTAACAATCAAACTTTCCCAGCTGGAGACAGGTGAGGGGAGAAATCTGATGGATGAATGCAGGCAAGGGAAGGGATGGATGTACAAATAAAAGGGACAAATGTCATGAAAGGAAAATAATTTCTTATGGACCAGGAAGAGCACTTGAGGGGTGGGTGAAAATGGAACGGCCAGAGGAATGGAGGGATTTTACTGCTGGCAGGCACAAGAATTCTGGATAGACTGGATAGATTTTAGCTGCACAAACAGCTGTTCCAGAGAGAAGGAGCATTCAGAGCTGAAGAACCAATCCAGATGTTTTCTGAACCCCCCAAGCATCCTCACCTTTTTTTTCTTCCACATAAGCACTGTCATCAGCACATTAAAAATGATTCCTTTCATTAAAATGATTTTGAGGCCCAGCTGTGACAAAGACAGGGTGTTCAAGTGTTCATCTGGAAAAAACAGAAAATGAAGAGTTAAAAGAGCACTGAGACATCCTCAGTCAGACTTAAAAGCTCTTTTTAACAAAGTTGCTCCATTGTGTCATGGAGTCAGCTGGTAGGGCAGGAAACCAGATGGGGTTTGGGACTCAGAGACTTTAATTTCTTCCAATCAATAACCACTTAATTATCCAATGTGCCAGTCTGCCACCTAACTGGTTTTAAATACTGTGCACTGTGAACCCAGGATGCTGGAGGCAGCTCTCCTTCCTCTCTCTAAATTGTTTTGAAGATGGGCAGGGTGAAAGCAATTTTGATTTTAATCATAGAATAAGATTTTATTTGAATTTTATATTAATCTGAACTTACAAAACCATTAGTATTTGAAAATATGTTGATCTTTAGTGGAGAAGGAGGGAGCTGTCAGCAAAAACTCACTGTGAAGTTTAATATTGAGAACCCTTCAGAGAGCTGAAAGGCTGATTGTGTTTACTGATGAGCATTTTCCTGAAATGGTGTTTTGGAAAGATTTGCAAGAGCACAGCTGCTCTGTGAGCAGGGCAGGCACAGGCTCTGCTCTCTGAAGTGGCAGAGCAGCAGATCCCTGCCCTGACCCCTCCCCAGGGAGCTGGGGCAGAGTGGCTGAGGTGCAGCCCTGTCACCTTTGGGTCAGGAATGGGGTGAGGCAACACCCAGACTCCAGGTCTCATCAGATGGCTGAATCTGAGTTTATTAGAAACCCCTTCTTTTATACATTCTTCATTAGAAACCCTTTCTTGTATATATTCTTCATTAGAAACCCATTATTTTATATGTTCTTTATTAAAAACCCCTTCTTTTATACATTCTTCATTAGAAACCCTTTCTTGTATATATTCTTCATTAGAAACCCATTATTTTATACATTCTTTATTAAAACCCCCTTCTTTTATACATTGTTCATTAGAAACCTATTATTTTATACATTCTTTATTACAAACCCCTGGTTTTATACATTCTTCATTAGAAACCCATTATTTTATATGTTCTTTATTAAAAACCCCTTCTTTTATACATTCTTCATTAGAAACCCTTTATTTTATACATTCTTTATTACAAACCCCTGGTTTTATACATTCTTCATTAGAAACCCATTCCTTTATACATTTATCATTAGAAACCCTTTATTTTATACATTCTTCTTTAGAAACGCTTTTTTATACAGTGTTCTGATACAGGTGGACCTGACTGATCATTTAATCAACACCACTGGCTAATTAAGGAGACCCCCTTTGGTAAACAACTTATGAGAAACCAATTCTTCACAACACCAGCTGCAAGATTGTTTTAATTCTTTCTCTTAACCCTCTCAAAAGTCCCCAGAACAAATCCTGGGAAAGTTTATCAGGCTTCTCCCTGACTGAACTGTTGCATCCACACACCCCAGCTTCAGTGACCCCTGAGCACAGAAACCACTGCTAACTGTGGTTCCACTCAGTGTTTCTGCACCCAAAATAACCCAATGCTCAAGGCTGAAATGCAGCAGTGCTGACTCATAGCAGTACCTGGAGCCACTCTGGGCTGAGCAGCAGAGTGATATTTTTCTCAAGATTTTAAACTTTCAGCAGCAGCAGCAGCTCTGTGGTGATTCAGAGCAAGAACACTGCATAAAATTATCAGCCTGGATCAGCAAGGCTGCATGTACACCACGACTTTCAGCCTTGCTGTTTAAAGCCTGTGGGGGCCCTTTTGGGGAAATTTTTTGTCTTTTTGCTGCTTCAGAAAGATTCTGCAATCAGGGAAAACCAGCAAAAATCTGGGAAGATGTGGATGTGACAGTGTGCTCAGATAGAGACAAAGCTAGGTAAGCTCTTCCAGAATCAGCCTGGGAAGCTTTAGGGCGCTGGGGATAAACAATGATAGTCACATATTAAACAATCTGCAGGTGGTTTTAACAATCTGTTTTGCTGTTTGGATAGTCAGATATTAAACAATCTGCAGGTGGTTTTAACAATCTGTTTTGCTGTTTTCCTCATGTAGTTGTTTACCAATGGGTGTCTTGTTAACTAGCCAATCATGTGAAATGTATTTATTGGTTTCTTTGGGTTTGGATTGAAGGCATTTGAGATGGCAGTTCATGTTCAGACTCAGGTGTTTATTATTTCTTATCAGTAAAACAGTCTCACAACTGTGAGTTGGGTAGCTTTTAATTAGAAGGCACAAAATGGCTAACAATCTCTTGTTACAAGGTCCTTTAAGATTAAACTATCCAATTAGGAACTGACACCTAGATTGTTTTCTCTTTTAACCCAATAATTGATCCCAAAGAGCCACAATGCAGACTTTTGTGCCAAATTACAAAATGCTACCCAAACCCATGAAGAAGGCCAAAATGCAGACTTTTCTGCCCAGTAACAAAATGCCACCCAAAGCCATGGAGAAGGAGGAAGAAGAAGCATGAAGAAGAAACCCAGGACGACACCCTGTGTCATCCATCTTACGTCCATCCACAACATACTAAAAACCCCAAACCCTAAATATCTCACCAAGTGACACACCTACACTACTCTCTACAATCTATTTCACACTTCTGTGGATTCTAGTCTATCTTCAAGTTTAGGAAACTTTCTCCATGAATGAGGATCAAAATCAGTGCTCCCCTGGGGGTCAGGGCACCCCAGAGCAGACAGAGAAATATTCCCTGAGTGCCCTGGGTTTCCACAGTATTGATTAAATGACCCATCAGGTCCACCTGCAGCAAACTGAGCTATAAAAGAGAACAGGATCAAATAAATGGGGCTTTTGCTTTCTGATACAACTCTGTGCCATCTCTGTCTCAGTGGTGACAGGAATTCATTCACTTTAGTCAGGGCAAACGTTTCTCCTCAAATGCTGTGTTACATACCTGTCCTGAAGTGTAGGGACAGCCCTGTGACACAGACAGCACTGGCACCTGCAGAGAGAGTCAATAAATGTGATTAATAACAAGAATGTACTTCTTCAGAGGTCTATAAAGATATCTCTGCTTAGGAGGAGTAAATTAGGATTTCTGGCCAACATGACAATAAATGTGATTAATAACAAAAATTATTCAGAGGTCTATAAAGATATCTCTGCTTAGGAGGAGTAAATTAGGATTTCTGGCCAACAAACCTTCCCATAAACTTTATTTTCTCCTTTTTTTAGGACAAGCATAAAACATGATCTAATTAAACTTCAATGTCTCTTTGGACAAAGCAATTTCAAGCTTTCTATCCCTGCACAATGTGTTCTGCTGCTATGACTAGTCTGCTCACCCTTAATCCTGTTTCCACCAAGGAGGAAGGAGGGAAAATAAAAAAAGGAGAGACACTAAACAAAGGAGAGACAATAAACAAAACCATCAAAGAAGTTTTTTTCCGTTCAAAAGAGAGGGGGAAATGTGAGAAATGGATTTGTAGGGAATTCTCCAAGCCTGGCAGAAGGCTCACACAGTGAGCATCTGTGTGCAAACCTGGAGAGAAGAAATGCTGACTTAGAAATGCCATGGAACAGGACAGGCATTGCTGAGAGAGAAATGGAACTAGAAACAAGTTTCAAAAGATGGTTTTATAAATAAGATTAGATATTTTGGAGAAACAGAATTATGAAAGATGTATTGTGGTAGGACCCACAAGGGGTAATTTTAGATTATTTGCTTTAAGGCATTTACAGCATGGTGTGGCTAAAGCTGATAGGCCAAGACATGCTTATAATGTTTCCCTTTTCCAGGCTGAACAATCCCAATTCAGCCTTGAGAGAATTAAGTAATACTGTTTCTTGGGAGTAGGAACTATTGCTTGCCAGAGACTTAGAGTGTGGAAAATGAACTTATAGAAAATTCTTAAAACAAGTTTCAAAAGGTGGCCTTAAAAATAAAACTAGATACTTTACAGAAATAGAGCTATGAAAGATGCATTGTAGTAGGAGCCATGAGGGGTAATTTTAGATGATTGGCATTAAGGCATTTACAGCATGGTGTGGCAAATGCTGATGGGCCAAGATACACTTATAGTGTATTGTAATTAGGAAATAGTTGGCTTCTGATTGTGATGGTGTGAATTACAACATCTGTATTGTCTCACCCTTCCCATGAGACTGAAAATGGAATAAAAGCTTTTAAAACACCTCTCAGTTACCCCATTTCTGGGTCAGAAAAGGGATTAATCTGACATGAAAACAGAGGCAAGGAGGCAACAATCCTCTGTCCCGTGGGACCACCGTGGAGCTGCAGCTCCAAGCCTGCTCCCAGCCCCAGCAATGCCATTACCACTCTCAGGGTCCTCTCCCTGCAGCTCTCCAAAGCCCTCGTGGCTGGCGGCACAGTGCAGCTCGTCCCTCCTGGCCCAGAAGGTGGACAGGTAGCTGGACTCCTCCTCGCCGCTCCCAGCAGCTGCCACCCCCACCACAGCAGAGGTGTGCTGCTCAGCAGAGCTCAGAGTCAGCTTCTCGGGGGAGTAATCGGTGATGAGGCACATTTCCAGACCCTGGGCATCTTGGGAGGTCAGCCTGTAGACTGAGGGAGATGGAGTCACTTCTGCAAAGTGGAGAAAAGAAGATTTAGGTCAGATTACACATCCATAGTTCCTGCTGTCTTACATACAGCCACCTGGAAATGCACACTGGGATTTTCCACACATATCAAAACACAACCTGTGGTTAAATTTTTTGTGTGTTTAGCTTTATAAAATTCTCCTCTAAGCATACATTTCATCTGGTTCTACGAGAAGGTGAATTCCTAAATCCTTATTCATGGCTCACAGTAAAATGTTCCAGACACTGCAGTGCTCTCATGATGAATAAATGAAATGTTTCAGACATTCTGTAGATACAATGCATCTTTGGGGCTCTCAGCAGCTCTGTGGCTGCATTTTCCATTGGCCTTCACAGATTTCAATGAGGGCTTCAGCTCACATTTATAAACTGATGCAGTGTTACTGTGTAGGATTGAGAACTGAGTTTGATCTTTGCTTTCTCCCTGTTCACACACCTCACTGATAAATACTGTAGAAACACTGAAGACATCTTAGCTCCCAGATGAAGAAATTTTCATTTCTTCCCATGGGAAAAATTACTCAAAATCTTCTTTATCACTGAAATAAACATTCTTAACCTGTTCTGCTCCCAGCTGTTGCCACCTCAGAGAAATAGCCATACTTCTCTATTAGCACCATCTCAGGAAAAAACTAAATCCACAAAGCCCAAGGGTTCATTCTCTGGCCCATCTCCTGAATTGTAATTCCTTCATTCCAGCTTTGCCCTGCCTTGAAGAACCTGATAAAACTCTTTGTGAACCTTGCAGAAACACAGCCTGATGTCTGCAGGGACTCCCTCAGCTCCCCTACTCCCAGCTGGTGTTTTGGAAATGGTGATTGTTTGTTAGGGAGAGGAAGGCAGGAGCTGGCAAAAAGCTTGATGATAAATCCCTGCATAAAATACAGATGAGGCAGGGCAGATCACTGCCATGGGGTACATGGAAATGAAAGAGCAGAGGAGGAATTTGTCAAGCTGCTCTCTTTCTCTCTCATCACCAGTACTGTGCTTTCTGAAGAGATAAATATCTACCTCACACCAAATTAGGGTGTTTTTCTCCTTTTCAATCTGTGCAGTGCTTTGATCTTGAACACATAAAACAATAAAGTCTGTTTTTCACAGGAAGCTTTAGCAGCTCTGCAAAATATTAGTTTCCTGTTCTTACTCAGAGTGGTGGCTGCCTCAGTTCTGGTGCTGCACTTCAGTTCCTGTAAGTTCCTCGGTTTGTTTGCCCATGAAGGCTTGAAATCATTTTGGTAAAAACATCTACATTAACCACAGCCCTGTGACCTGTTATTCTGGCTTGATGAGCTGACTGTGCTGGAGGTGCTGTACATTCATCACCTCTATTTACAGGAAAGAGTAAATAATTAGGTAAATAATAAAATAATAGAAGTAAATACTGATGCTCTGAGCATCAATTGAGCTTTCCATGCTGCTCAATTTTGTCTTTACTGAAGGATGTCTTCCAGGTGGAGGAGCAGGAGCTGTTGGAATGCAATTCCTGCCCAATCTACAGAGACAGCCAAGGCTGATTTCAGGGGAGCTGAACCCTGTTCCAACATCACACTGAGACCTGGGCCCTTTCTTTCCCTCCCCCACCCCAAACAAGCTGTAGTAGAAATCCTGAACTGCTTTAATTCCCAGCTGCTATCATGCAGAAAATGATCAAATTCTCCATTCCTTCCAAAGCAAACTATCTGCATCTCTGGTCAGACTGGGACTGGTGTGAATTTTTGGTGCTCTGACCACTCCTCAGCCTGGGACATGCTATTCCACAGCTGGAGTCAAGCTGGAGCTGGTGCCCACCCCAGGAGCACAAAAAATCAAAAATCTCAAAAATCTTCTTTCTCACTGAAATAAATGTTCTTTAATAAATGTTCTTTGTCTGTGCTGCTCCCAGCTGAGGTGGCTACAGCAAGCCCAGATGAACACATTTAGGACTGGAACCCTTCCTAGACTCTGTCTAGAGACACCCAGGCAGCAGAACAGGCCCTAGTCCAGCATCAGTCCCTGTCATCCAAAGGGCAGAGAACTCTGAGGAGACATTCAGTGTTTGCAAATATCAGTATGCTGCTTTGCTGCTTCACTGACAGAGTTCAGGCATCAGTCTGGTCTCCTTCCAAAAAATGTGTTTGTTTTTCTGTAATTAGACTTGGGGAAGTCAAATCACCAAAACCTTCTCACAAAGCTTTTAAGAGGAAGATTTCTGACTGAACCAAAAGTCACAGTGCATTAATAAAGGAAGATACACAGCATGTGAGGAGAAATCAAGTGCTCAATGGAATAAACAGTCCTCTAGTACCAAACCAGGACAAATCCTGGGATTTTAGCTTGTGTTCATGTTCAGAAATAAATTGAGATTATTTTTTTCTGAATTTTTTCTTACTGGGAAGCCATACCCTGTTTGTGTTCATGTACAGATCTACTCGGGCACCATCTAAACCTCAGGAGAACATTGCTATGATGTCCTCTGCTGCTCCTTTCAACAATGCTAAGAAAATATTTTGGGGGTCAGAAGGAGCAATTCTGCTTCTCTAATCCACTCTCTGACAGGTGACTGACATGGATTAACCCAGCTGTGTGACAATTTCAAACCAAAAAGACTTCACGTGGCTGCTCATGAACCTCCTGAGAACCTCTGTCATTTTCACAAAATGCTTTTCCATTATTTTCTTGCAAAATCAGACTGATTTTCAATTGCCAGCTCATGTTTTCTATTCTATATAGCAGAAATTGTGTTTCTAGGGGAAAAATAAAAATCTTAGAATCATACAACGGTTATGGATTTTAAAATAGAAAGATCAGGACATATTCCCTTAGGCTAAGACTTGGAAAATCCTGTCTCTAGGGCTTAGTCAGAAGAAGCTCCAGTGATCCAACCATGGCTGTGAAAGCTGTGTGGGCATCACCAGCTGCTGTGGGGCAGTGCCACAGCACAGCCAAGCCCTGCTGGCACTCCAAGGCAGCATCTCAGACTGGCTTCTGCCAAGGGAAGCTGCAAGGAAATTGGAATATTCTTCCATGAAATCCCTGGTCCATCTGACGCCATGATGATTTTTTTGCCTTTTTGTATACCTTTTATGTATTCTCAGTACTCTTACATTTGTAACTCTTTAAACCTCGTATCTTAGCATAGTCCTGGAATTCTGTTAGGCCAGGAGAACAAACATCCCGAAGGCCTCACAGCTGGAAAACCCTGCACTATCTTGGGAAAACAAGGTTCTGTCCAGAACACATTCTGTAAACTGAGATCAAGCTCATCTGGGGGAAATACATCAGAATAGGGAAATGCCACACCATTCACTTAAGCTTCTCATTAGGAATCTCTGTAAAATATGCCAATTTGCAAGGTCTATAAACTTGTATACACAATCTACTGTGTGTGTCCATTTCAGTATTCCATCTCGGTGAATTGTTGCACCTAAGAATCCTTATTAACTACTGAGATAAAAACCATTTTATCCCTTAATTGTGTCTGACTCTTAATTCAAGGACCAGAGGAAAAGGCATCACATCTACCCAATAAACAAATTATTTACTATTCCTGGTGTTAATATGGAACAGAAAGCTCAAGCTTACTTGGGGTAACAACAAGCTGGGTCCCAGCTCCAAATGTGGGTTTGGTGTATCCCTGGTTGGCACACTGGTGCCAGCCTCTACAAAAATGTGGGCAGGTCTCTGCCATGCATCCTGGCAGCCCAGAGCAGGGGCTGACTTCAGGGAGCAATAATGAAACATGCTGACTTTACACACTGTCAAAGTACCAAATAAATCTACTAGAAAATTATCAGCATCAGAAACACAGGGATCAAATTTAAAAACTGCTCATTCATTCACTGGTTACAGTTGTGTGGTGTTGTAGATTTTGGGTCAATATAAAGCATGATCTGCTTTTCCACCTGTAACATCACCTAAAATCTCAGATCACTGAGCCTTGCAGCTGGGGCCACAACCTTTCAGGCCAGCTTTTCTCCTCAGTATTCACTACCTTCGGATAAAGCCTTTTTCTGACCCAGAGATGGGGTAACTGAGAGGTGTTTTAAAAATTTCTATTCTGTTTTCAGTCTCATGTGAAGGGTGAGACAATACAGATGTTATAATCCACACCATCACAATCAGAAGCCAACTATTTCCTAATTTCAATACACTATAAGTGTTTCTTGGCCTATTTTGCCACCCCATGCTGTAAATGCCTTAATGCCAATCATCTAAATTTACCCCTCGTGGGTCTTATTACAGCCCTCCTGCAATGACCAGGGACAACATCAACTAGGATTGCTCAGAGCCCCATCCAGCCTGACCTGGAATGTGTCCATGAATGGGGCATGAACCACCTCTCTGGGCAACCTGTGCTGGTGTTTCACCACTCTCATAGTAAAAAAAATTCTCCTTTAACTCCAGTTTGAATCTATCCTCTTTTAGTTTAAAACCACTACTCTCTGTCCTGTCACTACAGGTTATTTTTGAAACTTATTCTCCATATTTCTTATAAGTCTGTGAATACTTTTAAGTACTGAAAGGCTGACATAAGGTCTCTCTGGAGCTTTGTCCAGGCTAGACCACCCCATGCCTCTCAGCCTGTCCCACAGGAGAGCTGTTCCATCCCTCTGAGGGATTTTGTGGCATTCCTGTTAACCACTCCAGCAGGTCCTTGTCTTTCCTGGCACCAGAGGTGGGCACAGCTCTGCAGTGGGGTCTCCCCAGGGCAGAGCAGAGCAGGGAGGGACAATCAACCCCTCAGTCTCCTGGGCAATGCTGCTGGGGATGCAGCCCAGGATGGATTTGGCTTCCTGGGCTCTGGGTGCACATCCCTGGCTCTTGGCCAGCAGTGCAAATATTATAAACATCCTTCCTTCTCAATGCATTTCCACCTGACTTGTGCAACCCATGGCTTTTCTTGAGGCCAATGGAAGTGGCCTGGATAGACCCTTTAGGAGAGAACAAATCCACCTGATTCACTTTGCAGCAGAGCAGAACCAGCTCTGTCTTGGCTGATGCCAGGAGGGCAACCAGAGGAGGAGCCCTGGGAGCCTGAGCCAGCTTGGACAGCTGCCCTGAGCTAATGCCACTGCCTGAGGTGGGCTACAGTGCCCTGACAGCTGCCATTCCCCAGATCTTGGTGTTAAAAAACTTGAAAATTAGTAAGAACATCGCAGTAAATGTACCTGGCAAAACCAGAAGTCTCGTCCCAGATCCAAATGTGAGTTTGTAATTACTCCCAGAGCTACACAATAGCACAGGCCTCTACAATATCCAGAGCAGCACTGAATGGAGCCTTCAGCAATTAAATACTCCACCAGAAGAAATCCTGTTTATCTCTATGAACACACAGATCCAATTACCTGGGACTTTTCCACCTACTGACTTTCTTTTCTTGTGGTATTTTGCATTTTGCACTCCCAAATGCTCTCTCCTTAATATTCCCCTCAATCACGTTTGTCCCACTGTTTCCAGAAAGCCACCTGCACCACAACTTCTATTTTCCATCTTATTCCTCATTTATTTACTCTGCCAGTCAAATTCCTCTCTCAAAAATTCATTTATTTACTGTTACTGCAGTAAATCAGTCCCTAGGGAGTGATGGTGCAGCGAAACCTCCATCATCCCATTCTCTTGGATTTGCCACCTGAATTAGTCCAGAGTGATTCCAATGAAGTTGCCATTTAGTTTTTGAGTAGAAAGCTCTTTTTGGTGTGCAGTTTCACTGGGGCAGGGAGATCACTGCTCATTCAGCCACTGAACCCTGAGGTTTCAGGATGTGTCAGGAACGTTCCTCCAGTGGGACCAGAGCAAGATCTGGAGCAGCTGCACACAGACATGGTAAATAATGGTAAATATATGGTAAATTTACCATAATGGTAAATCTGGAGACACCTACATGAACTCAGAGCTCTGATCCATAGCTCAAAAAATACTCAAAGTATTTTTCTGAAGAAAAAAGGATGCATAGGAAAGTGTGCTTTAACTGTTGCTGCCATAAATGTACGGCAAAAAAAAAACCAAAACAACAAAATCCTACATTTCTTGTTTGAAACCCTTTGTAAAAGGGAAAGTAACAATTGCCAAGATATTTATATTTGTTGTAAATGTATCAAATTTTCAAAATTTCTTAAAAATATATTTAGGATTGTTTAATATCTAAATTGAGTGAAAAGTAATGGTTTTGTTTCTTAAACTAGTATTGATTCTTAAGATAATTTCAACATGATTTTATTGTGAAAGTTAAAAACCAACAACATAGGGAAAGAATTCCTTCTGGAATTCTTTCCCTATGTTGTTGTTGGAACCTCTGAGGAAAATAATTTTATTTTAAATGACCCCCCTGACCCTCTTCAAAAACATCTGAGAGAAAGGAGAATCTCAAGTTTATGTGGAGCCATCAGCAAGCTAAAGGAGATATGGATCAGAGCTCTGAGTTCATGTAGGTGTCTCCAGATTTACCATTATGGTAAATTTACCATATATTTACCATTATTTACCATGTCTGTGTGCAGCTGCTCCAGAGTCACCTTTCCATCCTTCCCCCAAGGTCAATTAACTTTTTCAGTAATTAGTAATTACTATTACGATTTAGTATTAATTCAGTAATTAACTATTTCCCCTCTATCCAAATATCTCTCCCACCCTCAGTTTTAAGGCTGGTCATGCAGCTTTTCACCAGTTCCAGATCCTCACTTGTAACATGCTCCAAGCTTCACCTGCATGTGGCAGGACAAGGTAAATCAACACAAGCTGGCTGTGACATCAACTTGGTGTCACCCCTGCCTTGTGTTTATATCATGATATTCTGTTTATATTCTGTTTATAAACAGAAACCCACCCCCATGGTCACAGCTCAAGGATCTCCACAGCACTGACCCATTGTGCATTTTTTGTGTCCACACACAATTTTGAGTCTGGTTATCCCCAACTATTTCTATCCACATACAAGAAAAGTCCTTTTTGCCTCCTACAGCTTTATCAAACCAGTTTCACCCCTCTACATTTTGCTGGTCTGTGCTGGCTTTCACCATTTCACTTCTCCTCTGTTTGAGGAGATTGATGTAGGAGCCCAGTTCCCATTGAATTTCCAAGACAAATCCTCTTGCAGATGTAAAACCTCTATGTTCATTTTCAGGAACAGGGAGAGGAGAATATACTTGCAACCATGGAAACCACTTTCTCTTAATACCAACTGAAAATTCATTGTCCTGTTGCTAAAATATTGTGGGGTGGCAAAATAGGCAAAATAACTTGTGAACTGAAAGAAGAACTTCTACCTGAATTCCACCTGAATTCCACCTGAATTCAGACATACCTGGAGAAACCACGAGTTTGGTTCCAGCTCCAAAGGTAAGCTTGCCATAGTTCCCAGAATTACACTGTGACACAGCCCTTTGCAAAATGGTGCCCTGGGGTGGGTGTGTGCTGGGTGAAGGCTGGAGAACATGGCAAGGTTTTATTTGAAGCAGCTCACAGAATCACAGAATAAATTAGGTTGGAAAAGACCTTTGAGACCATCAAGTCCAACTTGTGACCCAACATCTCCTCATGACCCAACCCTGGCACTGAGTGCCAGTCCAGGCTTTGTTAAATCCTCCAGGGATGGACTCCAGCCCCTCCCTGGGCAGACAATTCCAGTGCCCAACTCCTCTTTCAGTGAAGAATTTTTTGCTGATGTCCAACCTGAACTTCTCCTGGTGCAGCTTAAGGCTGTGTCCTCTCTTTCTGTCAGTGGTCACCTGGGGGCAGAGCCAGACCCCACCTGGCTGCACCCTCCTGTCAGGGAGTTGTGGAGAGTGATGAGGTCTCCCCTGACCCTCCTCTTCTCCAGGCTAAACAAACCCAGCTCCCTCAGCTGTTCCTCACAGGGTTTGTGTCCCAGACCCATCTCCAGCCTTGTTGCCCTTCTCTGGACACGCTCCAACCCCTCCAAATCCTTCCTAAATTGGGGGGCCCAGAACTGGACACAGCACTCGAGGTGTGGACTCATCCGTGCTGAGCACAGGGGAAGAATCACTGCCCTGCTCCTGCTGGCCACACCATTCCTGATCCAGGCCAGGAGCCACTGGCCTTCTTGGCCACCTGGGCTCACTGGTGGCTCATGTCCAGCCTGCTGTCCCTCAGTCCCTGCAGGTCCCTTTCTGCCTGGCTGCTCTCCAGCCTCTCTGCCCCCAGCCTGTGGCACTGCAGGGGTTGTTGTGGCCAAAGTGCAGGACCCAGCATTTGGCCTTGTTAAACCTGACCTTGGTGGACTCAGCTCATCTATCCAGCCTGTCCAGATCCCTCTGCAGAGCCCTCCTGCCCTCCAGCAGATCCACACATGCTCACCAACATCACTGGTTGGTGATCCAGTAATGCTCACCACTACTGGTGAACCTCTGTCACCTCAGCACAAATCAGCCCTTCCTTCAGCCCCGCTCCTCTGCCTGGTTAACTCCTCAGCTGTGTGTTCTGTCCTCTCTCCACGCAGCAGCAGGAGCACCTGTCCATCCCTGTGTGCACACACAACCTCCCAGGCTGTGTTTGGAGCCTCCTGAGTGCTGCTGCTGGGTCCCACCAGGCTGTGTCACCTTTCTGCTCTCTCTTCTTGCCATGCCCACCCTCCTTTGCAGGGTGCATTTCTTGAAATGATTCATGCTTGGAATTTTAGCAACACGGGATTGTTCAGGTTGGAAAAGCCCCCAAGACCATGAAGTCCAACCCATACCCCAGCAGTGCCATGCTCACCCCTAAACCATTACATTTAGCAAGGAGTGTCCAAACACATCCTCCCAATCCCAATTTTGGCCCACGTGGGAAAGCCAAATCCAGGGGACTCCTGGGCCACGGCAGGGCTGCAATCATTGTGCTTCCCAAAGCTGTGCCCCTCCAAACAACCAAGAGCAACAGAGGAATGAAGCAATAGTGTGTGTTGCTTTGTTTTGGTACCAGAGTCCCTTGGAAAAAGGCTCTGGATGCTGGAACAGAGCAGAGGGCAGGGCCCACGTGGGAAACCCAAATCCAGGGGACACCTGGGCCATGGCAGAGCTGCAATCATTGTGCTTCCCAAAGCTGTGCCCCTCCAAACAACCAAGAGCAACAGAGAAATGAAGCAATTCCCCTTCCCAGGCCGAGGGCTTGCTCACCTGGCAGGACTGAAAGCACTGTCCCCTTGCCAAAAATGAGTCTGGCTGCCACATTTACACCCTGACACATTTCCTTGCAAAAACTCCTCTGCCAGCCCTGCACTTGATCTCAAACAAAATTGTTCAGGTTGGAAAAGCCCTCCAAGACATGAAGTCCACCCCATACCCCAGCAGTGCCATGCTCACCCCTAAACCATTAAATTTAGCAGGGAGTGTCCAAACACATCCTCCCAAACCCCACAACTAACAGAAAACATCCACAGCTCGTGTCATTCCCATTTCTCTCCCTGGGTCCTTGCTCCAGTTCTGCAGCTCCAGCAGTAACCCAGAGATCACTGCTAAAGCTGCTGCAACAACCTGAACTGCATTTTACTCCTCCTTTCCAAATATCACCCCTGGATTTGAGTGGGCTGAAGTTTTCCACTGGGATCAGTGTCCCAAATCTCAGAAAACTTATTTAGTCTTACACATCCCTGCTCTTGCATTTCACTTGCTTATTGTCACTTTTCCAATAATTCTTTTTTCCCAGCACTGACACATTTCCAGAACACACTGGTTAAGCACAAAGTCTCCCAGTCATTTTTTCAGAACACTAAAACCAGCCCAAATTTCTCCACAAATCCACTGCACTGCTCTTGGTGCAGCTCAGCATTGTCTGTGTTGGGTCCAGCTTGGCTCAGACAACTCACCTGGGGCAACGAGAAGTCTGGTTCCACTGCCCCAGATCGGTTTTCCCCAGTTAGCAGAGGTCACACAGTGTGAGAGCTCATTACAAAATGGGCCTCTCCATCCAGCCCTCAGGGGCTGCTGCAGGGCTGGGATCCCCTGAGCCCTGGAGCTGCCCTGCCAGGGGCTCTGAGCACCCACACAGATTTCCAGACATCTCCTCTGGCCTCTCTTTGCCCAAACCCCATTGCTCTGTTCAGTCCCTGGGGAGAACTGCACTGGATTGGGGTCACCAAACATGTCAGAGATGGGAAGAAGCTCCCTCTCAGTTTCCAGGGAGAATTTGGGATCCCTGCCCCAAAGGCTGCTTGCCCTGCCATGGCAAAGGGAAGGGAAGAAGCCCCTGGAGCCAGCCTGGATCAGGTTCCCTGGCACAGGGCACCTTCCAGCAGCCCAGATCCCCCGTTCCAGGAGGCATCTAGCAGTGCCAGAGGTGTTCCAGCACTGCAGGGCTGGCTCTCCATTCCAGCTGGGCCATTCCTTGCATTGCCCAGAACCAGGACAGAATTTCTGGGGCACAGAGATTGCTGCACTCAGGCTCTGAGCCCCTGCCCTGGCCACAGGGCACTGGAGCCCTGAGCCCAAGGAGAGCTGGAGCTGAGCCTGTGACAGAAGCCCAGGGCTGGCCCTTCCCAGGCACACACAAGCTCTGAGCACAAGTTTATCCATCTGTTCCAGGCACCAGCAAAGCTTCCTGACACATCAGGCTCCATTCCCTGCACAGGGCAACTTCTGTTCCCCAGCTCCTGCCTGGAGAGCAGCAGCTCCCTTTGCCTTTCCCAATTGTGAACAGCCTTGAGAGAAAAGTCCCAGCCATGGCAAGGCTTCCCCAGAAAGCTGCTGGTGGCATTCACATTCTCTGAAACATCCCTTGGCCCAGGAGTTTTCTCCTGGGAAGCCGAGAAGCCTCAGAGAAAAAGGAAAACAATTTTTATCTAATTTGCTTCTCCTGTGTTTTGCTCATGAGGAATGTGGTTGGAGATTGTTTACCCACAGGTGATTGTTTCCTTGGATTCTGGTGTGAGTTGTTTTGTCTCCCTGCCAATTGGGGCCAGATTCTGTCAGGACCCGGGAAAAAGTCACGAGTTTTCATTATTATCTTTTTAACATTCTGTAAGTATCCATTCTGTATTCTTTAGTATAGTTCAGTAGAGTATTATTTAATATAATATAGTATCCTAAAATAACAAATTAGCCTTCTGAGAACATGGAGTCAGATTCATCATTCGTGCCTCCATCGGGGAACCCCACAAATAGAAAAGCTGAGCACTCACTGGGCTGGATGGACAGCCTGGTCCCTGAGCACACATTTTGTGTGGTCTCCCCAATCACGGGTTGCCCCAGGATACAGGGAAGGATTTGGGAGAGAGGACACAGAGGAAAGCTGAGCACTCACTGGGCTGAATGGACAGCCTGGTCCCTGTGCCAAAGGTCAGCCTGTAGGTGCTGTCACACAGCATTTCCTGCCCTAACAAAAAGCCCAAGGAGCCTCCCCAGAGCAGCAGCTCTGCCCCAGCCTCTGCCCAGCCCTGCCTGAGCTGGACAAACACAAATCCTCTGTGTCTCCATCCCACACCCCTGACTTCCTTGGATAATCTGAAGGTGCAGAGGAGCAGGAATGTGGAAAAGGTTTTGCAGAGATTTCTGTGAGCCCGAGAGAAGTTTGAGAAGAGGATCCATGTTTACCCCTGAAACAATTTCCTACCAAGGTCATTGACATAGAAACCAAGAAAGAAAGAAGGAGAAATAAGAGAAACCTGAGACTGCCTATTCCAATGAGCATTTTGTTTGTCTCTGGTGACCAATGGATAAAATGTAGACATGTGAGTTTGTTAATAATGTATAAAATGCATGCAGGTTATAATAAAAACAGTTTGAACCTGTCTGGAAATGGAGTGTGTTGCTTTGTTTTGGCACCAGAGTCTTCTGGAAAAAGGCTCTGGATGCTGGAACAGGGCAAAGGGCAGGGCCCACGTGGGAAACCCAAATCCAGGGGACCCTTGGCCATGGCAAAGCTGCAATCATTGTGCTTCCCAAAGCTGTGCCCCTCCAAACAACCAAGACCAACAGAGAAATGAAGCAATTCCCCTTCCCAGGCCGAGGGCTTGCTCACCTGGCAGGACTGAAAGCACTGTCCCCTTGCCAAAAATGAGTCTGGCTGCCACATTTACACCCTGACACATTTCCTTGCAAAACTGTGTCAGAACCCTGGAAAAAGTCACGAGTTTTCATTATTATCTTTTTAGCATTCTGCATTCTGTAGTATAGATTAATATACTATTCTTTAATATAATATAGTATAATAAAATAATAAATTATCATTCTGAGAAGATGGAGTCAGATTCATTATTCTTGCCTTCATTGGGGCGCCCACAAATAGAAAAGCTGAGCACTCACTGGGCTAAGCCTGAATTCACACAGCATTTCCTGGCCTAACAAAAACCTTCCCCAGCTCCTGGCAGCACTGGTCACCAGCAGCCAGGGCTGAATGCCAGGGGGATGCAGCCAGAGCCTGGAGGGAAGAACTGCCATGGGCTGATGGCAGCTCCAAGGGCCCTGCTGGAGCTGCAAGGACAAGCCCCTGTGGCAGAGGCTGCTGCTCATGCTCTGGGCTCAAGGAGTGGGTTTCTCATGCAGCTTCCCATCTCAGAGACTCCCCTGCATCATGTGCAGTAAATGCAATGGCAGCTGAAATCTCCCTCCCCTAACAAAGGTGCCTCAGACACAGCAAGAGTGTGTGCAACACTCTGCAGGGGACACTCAAGGACTTGGGACAAAGGACACACAGAAAGCTGGGCACTCACTGGGCTGGATGGACAGCCTGGTCCCTGAGCCAAAGGTCAGCTTGGCGTAGCTGGAACCTGAATTCACACAGCATTTCCTGCCCTAACAAAAAGCCCAGCCAGCGCCTGCAGAGCAGCACCTCTGCCCCAGCCTTTGCCCCTTGCCTTCCCAAGCCATGGGGCTGGAAGCCCTTCAGCTGTTCAACCCCTACACCCTCTATAAATGAGGGAAATCCAGACAAACCTGTTCCTTACTTGGTTTCACAAGCAGCTTTGTCCCTTTCCCAAAGGTGACTTTGTTGTAATCATTCACACAGTGAGAAAGGATCCAACAAAAACCACCCTGGAGGCCAGTGGTCACATCCACAAATACTGTGTGCTCTCCCCAGTCAATGGTTGCTCCAAGGGACAGGGAAGGATTTGGGAGAGAGGAGGCACAGGAAAGCTGAGCACTCACTGGGCTGGATGGACAGCCTGGTCCCCGAGCCAAAGGTCAGCTTGCCAAAGTTTGAATTCACACAGCATTTCCTGCCCTAACAAAAAGCCCAGCCAGCCCCTGCAGAGCAGCACCTCTGCCCCAGCCTTTGCCCAGCCTTCAGGGGCAGCAGAGGGTTCACAGAGCCTTGCCCTGCATCCTGTGCCTCCCTGGGCTGCAGCTGCACAGCACAGCCTGGCCAGTGGCAGCCGGGCCCATGGGAGCAGCCGTGGGGCCACTGGGTGCATCCCAAAGTCATCCCACAGTCACAGGCAGAGCAAGAAATAATTGGCTAAAATCATTGAAGGACTTTAAAAAAAATAAACCCCAAATAAAAGAAAGTTCAATCCCAAGGTTTCAAAGCAAGGAAAGCCAGTTGTGTTCCCACTTGATTTGTGCTATCCCTTGCACAGATTCAGAGCATGAAGTGTCCAGGAAATTTTGCAAGACATAGGAAAACTACATTTAAGATTTCACCCCAGTTTCCCCAGCCACTAGCTGCCTGTGGGGTCCCACAGGAAGCACAGCTCCCTTTCCACAGGGCTTTCTCTACACAGCATCACTTTGGACACCATAAATCACAAATTGTCTCTGTCAGCCCTCAAATGCCTTTGGACAAAGGCCCTTGCACAGCTGGCAGACTGAACAGGCTCAGAGGCACTGCTGGCACCCAGAAGAAGGGAAAATTCTCTCCTGAACCCTTGTTCCAAGGGCATGTCCCTGTGCAAGGGGGACTTTCTGTGCATTTCCAGCAGCTCAGAACCTCTGCTGAAGGTTCACAGCAGCAGCAGCAATAAATGACGGAGCCTCTCTGCTCTCCTCCCAATCTGCTCTGCCATTCACACACCAGCAGAGTGCACAGGGTGCCCCAGGGGACAGGGAAGGATTTGGGAGAGAGGAGGCACAGGAAAGCTGAGCACTCACTGGGCTGGATGGACAGCCTGGTCCCTGAGCCAAAGGTCAGCTTGTTGTCATAGCCTGAATTCACACAGCATTTGAGCACTCACTGGGCTGGATGGAGAGTCTGGTCCCTGTGCCAAAGGTCAGCTTGTAGGAGCCTGAATTCACACAGCATTTCCTGCCCTAACAAAAAGCCCAAGGAGCCTCCCCAGAGCTCTGCCCAGCCATGCCAGGGACATTTGGCTATCCTAGCAGAGGTCAATGAAGCAGTGCAAGGAAGGGAAAGCAGCAATTGCTGAGCTTGGCCATCCTGCCCCACACTCCAGGCTCACCCAGAACACAAAATGTCCCTGTCTCACCCCAATCACAAATTGTCAGCCCTGCAAGTGCCTTTGGACAAAGCCCTTGCACAGCTGGCAGACTGAACAGGCTCAGAGGCACTGCTGGTACCCAGAAGAAGGCAAAATCCTCTCCTGAGCCCTTGTTCCAAGGGCAGGTCTCTGTGCAAGGGGGAGTTTCTGTGCATTTCCAGCAGCTCAGAACCTGTGCTCAAGGACCCAGAAGCTCTTTGCTCTCCTCCCAATCTGCTCTGCCATTCACAAACTAACAGAGTGCATAGGGTGGCCCATGGGACAGGGAAGGATTTGGGAGAGAGGAGGCACAGGAAAGCTGAGCACTCACTGGGCTGGATGGACAGCCTGGTCCCTGAGCCAAAGGCCAGCTTGCCAAAGTTTGAATTCACACAGCATTTCCTGGCCTAACAAAAAGCCCAGCCAGTCCCTGCAGAGCAGCACCTCTGCCCCAGTCTTTGCCCAGCCTTCAGGGGCAGCAGAGGGGACACAGAGCCTTGCCCTGCATCCTGTGCCTCCCTGGGCTGCAGTGGCACAGCACAGCCTGGCCAGGGGCAGCTGGGCCCATGGGAGCAGGCGTGGGGCCACTGGGTGCATCCCAAAGTCATCCCTCAGTCACAGGCAGAGCAAGGAGCCTTGGTTTGGACACTCCCAGAAAGCAATATCACCCCTGGCTAGAGACACACAGAGATGGGCAAAGCCCAGCCAGGCTGCTGCTCTCAGCCCCAAGGAATGAGCTCCACCACAGCAGAAAGCACAGAAAGCACAGCAGCAGTGCTGGACTTACGTGGCCTAACAGTGAGTCTGGTTCCAGAGCCAAAGGTAGGGGCATAAACTCCTGTTCCTGAATTCACACAGCATTTCCTGCCCTAACAAAAACCTTCCCCAGCTCCTGGCAGCACTGGTCACCAGCAGCCAGGGCTGAATGCCAGGGGGATGCAGCCAGAGCCTGGAGGGAAGAACTGCCATGATCTCCTGTGGGGTCAAGAGGAGTCTTGGATTTGTGGATGTAAATTCTCTTTGGAAGTCTGAAGTTAGAAGAGAGAAGAGAGAAGAGAGAAGAGAGGAGTGTAACCCCATAACTGAAGAACCTCCATCTCAGGAAGGGTATCCTGAAAATCTCACTGGGCATAAGCAGTTTTACCCTATGTGGAAGGAGTTAACAAGAAATTGGTGCACTTATCAGCTGAAACTGGAAGCTGTATCCCTCTGCCAATGTGAGCCTGTGCCACAGCTCACACAGCAGTTTTCAGCTCAACAAGAGCACAAGCTCATCCACAATCTGAGAGAGAAAAGCAACCCTGCTGGCATGGGCATGGCAAAAAATGTGGTCAGGACCCCACACTGGGTGTCTGAAAGGAAGGACAGATCACTGACAGGCTAATTGAGGACATTCTCTAGTAGACTTGTCTTCAGCTCATGTGGGAATCAGAAAAACAGAAACTTCCACACACACTGAAGGATTTGATCTGCAGCCTTAGAAGTAGCTTAGATTGATGTAAAAATACAACACACAGATATTAAGCAGAAAAATAATAAATTTGTATTTCTATACTTGTAAGAATATGCCTTAAGTGAGAAACTGTATTGACTAAAATAGTGAAGAGTCTGTAGTCTTGTAATGTAAGAGTTTAGAAGTTGTAATAGAAGCCAATGTGTGCATGTGAATTAGAAGCCCATTAAATAAAAGTATATGCAGTACAACAAAAGCAAGTAAAAGTAATAGGTTAGAAAAGTAAAATAAATTATGTGGCAACAGTCTATTGGTTTAGGAAGTTCAATATTACCCTGTAACGAAGAAACTTGTGACTACTCTTGAGCTATAGCCAAATAATTACTCCTCTAAAATCTCACACCCTCTAAGATTAATGTTTATCTAAGCAATAAATCATTCTTTAATTTAAAAATAGTCCCATTCCTTCATTTCTAGCAATGACAATTACAAGCTCATATCACTAGTACTACTTTTTGCATCTTTCTTCTTTCTATCTACAATATAGAGCAAAAACTGGTTTAAACCTTACTTGGTTTTACCCTTAGCTGCACTCCACTTCCAAAGGTGAATTTGTTTCCATAGCTATTCACACAGTGTTTGCCTTCAAAGCAAAAACCCCTTTTTTCCTCCAGGACCTAATTAGGTTCTACTTGACTCTTTTAACTTAGTCTACCCAAGTAAACTCCTTGGCAATTTTAACTACAATTCCTGTAAAGATTTTTTCCTAGTTTATGGTCTCATTCAGTTTGGACAGAGATGGCACTGACTGAAAGTTTTCTTCTTCATTCATGCAAAGAAATCCCACAGCAAAATTCCTGCTTCAGCATTAGATCAGCTTTAAAAACAGGTATCTCCTCCTGGACCTTCCTGCACAAAACACATTTATTGATTCTCCAAACTAAAAATTCCCTGCATGTTCCAACCTCTTTCCATTACAGCCCAGATTTTTTTGTTTGTTTGTTTGGGTTTTTTGTGTTTTTTTGTGTTTTTTTTTTTTTTTTTTTTTTTGGGGTTTTTTTTGTTTTTTTTTTTTTTTTTTTTTTTGGGGTTTTTTTTGTTTTTTTTTTTTTTTTTTTTTTTGGTGGTGGGGGAGGTTTTTTTTTTTTTGTCAAGGCATGCAAACCTGGATGGAAACCTCTCTGTAGACAGAAGTAGGAGGCAAGTAGGAGGCACAGAGCAAAGGCTAAGACAGTTTTCCCAGCAGAGAAGGAACTGCAGCCTCTGGGAATTAATGAGGACCTTGCCTGGGTTCTGGACAAGGGAAATAAAAGAACAGGGAGAGGTCTGCAGGTCTGGGAGGTTCCTGGGAACAGGCAGCAGTGAAGAACACAACTCAAAAAGGTCACAGCTCTCAATGACACATATGGCATAGAAAAATCCAGCCTCACAAGTAGATGTTTAACTTAATAATGATTATTTTCCTTCTGGTGCAAGGTCAAGCTCTGACCTTCAGTTGCTCTCAGAAGGAAAGAACAATGGAATTCTAATTCCATTTAAAATGACTGTTTCAATGCTTTCCTGGAAAGAGGAATTAGGCTTTCCTATCCAGAATTCCCCTCAGGTTTTCCACTTACTTGGTTTCACTACCAGTTGTGTCCCACTTCCAAAGGTCACTTGCCAGCCAGATGCTGAATTCACACAGTGACACACTCACTGACAAAAACCACACACAGCTTTGGGTCCACACAAATATGTGTGTTTCCTAAAAGAGATCAAGGGGACAACTTGTCACATCCATTTAAATCTAAATTAGGATGTTTTGCCAGCTGCATACCTCTGATCTTTCCAGACAGAAACAATTCTGAATGCAGGAGAAATCCAAACCCTATTAGCATAACATAGTTGAAGTTCTTGGACAATTTTTGTAATGCTTAGGAGAGAAGAGAATCTCAGCCTTGCCCTTATAATATGAAACAACTATTTGTTTTTAGATGTACCTGGTTTCAGAATTAGTTTTGTGCCTCTCCCAAAGGTGAGTTTCCAGGAAGACTCAGTTATCACACAGTAATCAACCTTTATACAAAAATGGCAAAGCAGAAAAGCCTCAGTCTCTAACAGCCAGAACACAGTGTTCGACAGTTCAGAAGGGGATGAAATTTCCACCACTTTTTAAAACAACTAACAGAGCTGTTTCTAAAACTTCTCATGGTCTAAAGAAGGAGTCAGACACATCAGCTAGCTAGTCAACCCCAGAAGTTAAGCAAGGGACCGGACCCATTAGAGAAAGAAGCAAAGAAAAATGAAAGAGAAACCTCGAGAGAAAGCCAGTCTAAGGTCCTAATTTCTCCTGTTTGTTTCGTTGACAATAAACCCAGTAAAGGGTGCAAACCCAGGTCCCAGAAAGCAGCTCTATCTAATTTTCCCAGTAAACAAAAGCTATTAATGTATGTTAATCTCAAATACATTCCCCAGGAGGTTTCTCCAGCTGAGATGCTCCACAACACAAACACATTCACTGATTTTCAGCACAGCAGCAGTTCAGAGCTGCTCCACTCACTCACTGGCAGAGTTAGAAGTGAATTGTTTAGAATGTGCTTTCCTCCCCCACGCCCTCTTTCCTTCAAGTCATAAAGAAGCTTTTCCCTCTGTATCCTAAGGAAGACCTGATAAAAAACCTAACCAACCTGGCAAAAAGTTAGAAGCGAATTGTTAAGAATGTTCTTTCCTCCCCCATGCCCTCTTTCCTTCAAGTTATAAAGAAGCTTTTCCCTCTGTATCCTAAGGAAGACCTGATAAAAAACCTAAAAATGCAGTCTGTCCTTGATGAGGAGATACCTACTGGGCTTTACCAGCAGCCTGGTTCCACTTCCAAAGGTCAGTCTGTCTGCATTTCCTGAGTACACACAGCCAAAAACTCCCTTACAAAAACCCCCAAGCTCCTCTGCACACTTCAGCTTCCAGGGCAGCAGACTCTTATTTGTCACCAAAATAAAACTTTCATGTACAAAATGACTGTTAGGGATCCCCTTCCCACAGAAATCCTAGAGTTGAGAATCCACTTATTTTTAAATAATGGATTTATTTATCCAATAAATAAATGATAGCTAATGGATTTATTTATCCATTTATTTTGAAATAAATGGATTCATTTATCCAATAAATCCATTTATTTTTAAAGCTGTGCTTTGAAAAAACAGACATTCCCAGGAGCTCTGCACTCCCCAGTTCTGAGTGGTTTTGCAGGGGAAAATGTGGCTGGGGACAATATCTGGCAAGGACACCTGGCTCAGTATTTCACATTAGCAGAACTTCTGCAGGCTTTTCTATACCTGTAAACACATATTAAATCACTTTTTTTATAGGACAGAGGCTCGCCAGTTCTCTGAAGAACCATCTTTTCTCTTCTTGATTATGTAATTCCACATATGAAGAGACCCTGCGGTGCTCTTCAAAATGGGTAAATGTGAAAAGCACAAGGAAAATAATTCTTTTACACTGTCTGCAGGATCTCCTTCTACCAAGAAATACCATAAACATAAAAAAACTTGAGAATTCAGACAGGTCTGTATTTTGGTGAAAGATCTGTCATTTGTCTGGCACTCCACACTGATTTACACGATTTTACATTATTTTGTCCTTGCATCCTTTGTGTGAGCAGAAACTTACTGTAATTCCTGGAAGGACTCCTCTCATAATTGCTACTCTCCATGAACTCTCAGACCTTACAAAAAAATCCCCCAGACTTCTTGCTGCTCTGTTTCCACTAAATGTTCCATCCACACTCTCATTTCAGCCCCAGAAGCAGCAGATATGGAAGGAGATTGCCCTTCCTCTCCCAAGGAAATTACATATTATTGATTTCAAACATCTGATTCTCCAGTACTTCTCAAAATACTCTCATTCAGACCATGCACTTACTTGGTTTAACACTGAGCCTCGTTCCTTTCCCAAACTGCAACTTTGCAAAGTTTCCTGAATTCACACATCATTCAATTCCTTTGCAAAAACCCTTCCTGTTCTGCAAATACACAAAACCAGGAAAACTCCTGCTCTGTGGTGGTTTATGGACAGGAGTGAACTCAGATAATCTCCTCCCAGACTTACTGAACCTGGCAAAGAAAATCTAGGCATATATTTGGCATCTCAATAAAATATTTCAAATCTGTAATCTATCTGGACAGGAAAACACTTCCAGCCTAACTGCAAGCCTCCATTCCTTGTTTCTCACTAAGAATTCAGACATGTGCTCACTGAAATATAAAGATGAGAAAGAGAACTTGCCCTTACAGTTGGATAATTAACCATCCTCCTAATGAGTTTCTGTGATGGATATGCCCATTTCAGCTCTTCCTTGCATATCCTCAGTTGTTCCACACATGTTTAAGTGGATTAATTGCTCATGGGAGGTTTTCAGAAATGCAATAATGAAGGTTACATTAATGCAACCCTACGTAGTTCTCCCTCCTGCACCAAATCAGGGCACACGTCACTCACTGAATCCTGAAAAAGATCCAGATAAAAACAGGTCTGTAGCTGAATTAACCTACACGTTGTGGTGCTCACTTGGGTGAGCCTTGGGTTTCCTCCTGTCATTTTCTACACACCACTTTTCATTACCAGCGTGCTCCCCTCCTTCAGTATTTCCTGACCTTTGCAAAAGAGAAATGCTTATCACAGAATTCAGCAAAACCACATTTTCTCACCTGTGAATCCAAGGCAAAATCTGACAGAAAAGATCGTTCTGATCACAAGTCAGGAATGGGGACTTGCTAAGATATTTAGCCTGATCTCCTCAGAACACAGGCAGGAAGCCCAAGTGTAAGACTGCTGCAATATCTGAGATCATCACAACTGAAGAAGAATTACACTCTGTGGATCTGCACGATGGAACAGTAAATTGGGCTGAGTACATTTGCAAAATATCTGGCAGAGTAGGAAGGTAAACAGGTAAAAAAAGCTGCTTCCTTAACCAGACTACACTTGTCATAACTACCTGTGTCCCCTGTCCAAACATCTGCTTTCTCCCACCTGCAGTGGCACTGCCTGGGAGTTCTCTAATAAAGTCATCTCTGAAGCTTGAACTCAGCTAAAAGCATGCTGGGAGTCACAGGACCTGCCTATAAAGGAAAAGTTGTGCTTTTCACAGTTCAAAATGGAAAAAAACCCAGAACCAACCAGTCAGATGTACATAAAAATTTTATGGGAAATGCTGTCTGGATTGGTTTTCTTCCTTTCTTCCTCAGGTATTTTATTTAAATTTTGACGGCAAATTGGAGATTTTCATATGAACAAAGGTTTGTTCTGATTCCTTTCTACAAAGTGAACAGAAAGTTCATTTTACTTTACTAATTTGTTCCTGAGGTATATCTGCCTCCCAAGCACCCATTTGATCCCAGATATTCAATGGTCATCAAAGTCATTCAGCCTGGTAGAACGAGATGACTTTTAAATTTAATTTCAGATTGGAAGTCTAAGGACTTCCAATTACATATTGATTGTTGAACTTGCCCAAACAATGCAGCAGTTTTGAACTAAATTTTACTTTACTGATTTCTGTTTCTCAGGTATATCTGCCTCCCAAGCACCCGTTTGATCCCAGATATTCAATGGGCATCAAAGTCATTCAGCCTGGTAGAACGAGATAACTTGACTTTTAAATTTAATTTCAGATTGGAAGTCTAATGGCTTCCAATTACATATTGATTGTTGAACTTGCCCAAACAATGCAGCAGTTTTGAACTAGCACTGCCAAAACCTGTGGATGGGTAGGAAATGTGTTCTAGCCCCTGAAAAAGTCTGTGCACTTTGTCAGATATTGGCTTGGGAGTGAAAACCCAGCTCTGGAGACTTGAATACAAACTCCTTTATAAAAAGCACCTCATAGAAATTGCAAGGGCAGAACAGAATTGAACAGACACTTGCAGTTATCCTGTCTGTTACTGCTGTGAGGCTCTAGGAGGAATCTGAATTCATCATTCCAGCTGGATCTGGGAGAAGATCCCTGGAGCAGAGCCCAAGAACATTTCTGCATCCAGCTCTGCTGAGCACTCAGGAGCAGCACAGAACGGGCTCTCACTGGCTCTGGGATGTGACAAAACACCATTTTTGAGTGAAAACAAATGCTGAAACACTGCTTTTCCTGGAAGACTTACTTGGAAGCACAGACAGATGAGTTCCTCCACCAAAAGTGACCTTCCTGTCACCAGTAGACACACGGTGACAGGGGTCCTTACAGAAACCACTGCAGATGAACTGAGCAGATTCTGTGAAATCTGTTCCACTGTGGAAGCCAGTGTGAAGCAAAATGTCTTGCTCTGCTCTTGATGGTATCCACGGCAATTTATTTCTGCTGCTTAAAATTTTGCTAAACTAAATCTTATCATACATGGCAGTATTTAATACTTTTCTGCTCACTTCAGTAAGTATTTTGGGTCTGTAAAAGCAAACAAGTCTTCTATTTCACTTTTTCCCCCCCATTTAAGGTATTTCATGGGTACAAAAAGACAGTATTTAGTATTGCAACATTCTTCTGCAATCATTATTGTGTCATTATTGTCGATTATAAAAGAATAAAAAAGGTTTGTTTGAATCATTCCATGCCACTGCCCTGGTAGCAGTGCATTGGAGAAGGGTTAATAAAAATCAAGAATGAAAAGGTTTTCAGTCTTATGGACTCACCAGAACAGAGATAAGATTTCCTAAGCCTTCAAAGAGATTAAATATTCAGAAAAAAAAGAACACAGAAGTGTAATTATTAAATTATCCATTTTCACTTACTTGGTTTTACAATAATTCTTGTTCCTCGTCCAAAAGTTAATTTCCCAACATTTCCTGTGTTCACACAGCCAGAAAGTGCTTTGCAAAAACCATCCAAAGAAATATATTTGCCTTTTTAATTCCTCCTTTTGTAGAAGAGAAGCCAACTAAACAAAATTGGGAGTGGTAAATTTTAATATCTATAGTTTATTATAGAAAAAGACTAATGCCTTAACTAGAGACATCACCATCACCCTGTTACACCTAATTGTATGCACCCCTTCATCTTCTTTCTCCTTTAAACTGGAAACTGATTTTTTTTTTCACCAAGGAGTAATTATCACTCCATCTTAACTGTATGCCTACTTTCAGCCATAAAAACAATTACAAGGAAATCCTTCATGAGGGAAAAACCCAACTTTTTTCCCCAATAGCTTATTTCCATTTGTGAAGGTGAATTACCAGTTGCAGGGAGAGCTCAGAATAATGATGTGTGCAGTAATAAAAACCTTAATGGACTCAGTTTCTTTTGAGTTTCTACCTCATTTGCTGACAAGTATATCTGGCTTAAAATTAAAAGAAGTTGCTCCCTGTGAACATTGCCAGAGCACTGCAGCAAATTACTTCTCCTTCTGTTAAAGGCTTGTGCCACATTCAATCTCACATGCAGGAATATTCTCATCCAAAACACTGAGCCAGTTGAAATGCAAGCTGCTTTGCATTTACTTCACCTGCAGATAAATGAAAGTTGTTCTTACCTGATTTTACTGATAGTCTAATAGTCTCTCTTGGGATGAAAATCCATGTATATATTGATATTTTCTAAAGACTAAAACTTCTGATTTAAAAAAAAAAAAAAAACAAAAAAAAAAACTACTAAGAAAAATTGTTAGAAGATAAAGACACTCAAGAAAATTTCCATCAATAGATTTCAGTGATCAAGGTCATGCAAAAATTCTTCAGGTATTTCTAAAACCACTAAGTTCTTACCTGATTCTACTGATAGTCTAATAGTCTCTCTGGGGATGAAAATCCATGTATATTTTCTAAAGACTAAAACTTCTGGTTTCAAAAAAAAAAACAACAAACCAACTAAGAAAAATTGTTGGAAGATAAAGACACTCAAGAAAATTTCCATCAATAGATCAATAGATTTCAGTGATCTCCAGCATGCAAAAATTCTTCACAGCTTTTGCTATGCCAGTGATTTTAAAGCCTATTTTAGATATAAACATCAAATTTCTTGGAAAATTGAAATGTAAGTATTCACATAGTATTCCCCACTTCAAATTCTGGAAGCTTATAATAAGAAAGTTCCCAAATCATCAGTTAAACTCCATGGGGAGCTAGAACTGGACATCTTTGCCCAGATCTACCTGCCTGCAATCCTCAGAACCACAGAAATTTCCTCCCTACAGCCTCTCATTATTCCTTCTAGTTTTACTTTTATGCCCATTCCTTACTCACATTTAAGCCCTTGATTTTCACCTCCAATGTTACACCTTGGCAAACCTTTACAAACTCCTGGCCATAGAAACTTCAGATCCATGAGAGACTTTCTCCCTACTTATTAAAAAATGAGTAATTATCTTTTTTTTTTTTTTTAATTTCTAAAGGTAAAACTTGCAAAAAATCTTACTTTGAAAAGAAACTGACCATCTGAAGCACGTGTTGAGGGAAATGAGGTATCTTGAGAGACCAGAAACATGTCCTGCACATGTGAGATGTCTAAATTTACTACAGTCCTAGTGTCCCTTACAACCAACAGGAAAACATGGAGTTTTCAAGTACAGTTCTCATCTTGGGGATATTAACTCTGAAAAAAAAACCCAAAAAAACCCTTAAAAAGCACTGAAGAAGATGGAAGCCAAATCCCCTTGGGATGGCAGATTTGACCTTTGAATATTTTGCATGAAAGGGAGTAACCTGGACTCACAACCCTGACAGTTTCAAGACGAATATCCACTTATTCTGTATCTGAAAGGTGACACATCCACTAACTCTTGGTATTGGAAATATTATCATTTAGGGAAAAAATTCTCGTTAACCCCCTGAATCACAGATACCTAGCATGTTTTGGGTTGAAATGGACCTTAAAGGTCACCTCACTCCAACCCCCTGCCATGGGCAGGGATGTCACTCACTAGACCAGGTTGGTCCAGGCCCATCCACCTGGCCTTGAACACTGCCAGGGCCAAAGCTCATCTCAGTATTTGTCCTGGGTCTTAAAATATGGTTTGGGGGTATTCTATTTCCCATCTGTTAGGGGCAGGGCAGTTATCTTCTGTTAATTAAGCAGTTTATTTTATCTCTTCCACAACCAATCCTCCCTCCAGGAGATATCTTCTGTTAATGGGTCATTAATTATTTATTATTTTCTGTTAATGGATCATTGAGTGTCCCTGCATGGCTGATAAAATTCCATCATCCCCTTGGGAGATGCTGCACCCAAAGAGAAGAGCCAAACATTCCTTCCTGGATATAATCTGAGATTTAGAATACAAAACCAGCCTTTTCCCACTGCACTCCCAGAGGAGCAGCTTTCTTCTCCACTAAATCACCAAAAAAAAGACCAGACCCATCCACACCACCCCTTCAGAGGAAAACTCCACCCTTCTCCAGAATCCCTGCTCCAGCAGAACCACACCTGGCACTCCAAGAAGACTACCACCACCATTTAATAAGATTACTATCACCACCCTGACCCACAGGTTGTCAAGTTGTATTCTTACTCTGTCAGAAGGGGGGTTTTTTTGTTGTTGTTTTTTTGTATTAGTTCACTTGTATTTTTAGTTTTCGTAATAAAAACCTGTTATCCCTATTCCCAAATCTTCATCAGAAAGCCTTTGAATTTCAAAATTATAAAATAATTCTGAAAGAAGGAATTTACATTTTCCATTTCAAGAGAGGCTTCTGCCTTCCTTAAACGGATACCTGTCTTTTCAAACCGAGACAGTATTATAAAGTTCAATTTTTGATAAATTCTGGCACTTACTTGGATAAACAGAGAGTCTAATAAAAACTGTTATCCCTATTCCCATGTCTTCACAAGAAAGCCTTTGCATTTCAAAATTATAATAATTCTGAAAGAAGGAATTTACATTTTCCATTTCAAGAGAGGCTCCTGCCTTCCTTAAATAGATACCTGTCTTTTCAAAATGAGACAGTATGATAAAGTTCAGTTTTTTAAAAATTTCTGGCACTTACTTGGATAAACAGAGAGTTTTGTCCCTTTTCCAAAAGTCAGCTTGTTGTAGCTACCTCCAGAGTTTCACTGTGACAAAGAGCTTTACCAAAACTGCTGGCAGCAGCTTCTGACTGAAAGGAGATTTTCAGCTTTGATGTGCACTCAGATCTCTCAGGGTGTTTTTTCTCAAGCTTTCTAGGTCAAAACCTGATCTAGGGCAGGTGATGAGGTCTGGAGAAGGGGTTTGGAGTGAGGTGATCTTTAAGGTCCCTTCCAACCCAAACCATTCTGTGACTGAAATGCTTGAAAAAATCCTCATGACAATTCCATACAGTGAATCCCAGAGCTGTGGGATCCTATCTCACCAGCCCAGCTCACACCTAACACAGCTTGTGGCCCATCCTCCTGTGATAGCAGCAACTGTAGAAATCAGAATAATTAACTGTGAGCAAGATGAACAAGAAAAAGCAAGATAGGAGTGAAATTTTCCTACAGCACTTTGTCCATCTACTTCACTTAGCGCTTATCTTACCCCAGTTTACACCAGCCTGCAACATCAGGCATTTCACATCAAAACTGTCTCAACTCTCATCCAAGTGTCCCCATCCCCTGAACAGCACCAAAATGATGATGAAGCCTTAGGATTTATTCCTCTCTAAGATACGAATTTGCCTTTGTTCTCACATTTCCAGTTTTGGGGGGAAAAAAAACCTCAAACCCAAACAATGACACAAGACTCAACCCCAAAACCAACCAACCAACAACAAAACCACAAACACTTCTATAACCTTCTTGTATAACTAAAATTATAGACAGACCATCAACAGAGCAACTCCTCTATTTCTGCCTCTATTTGCATTCCAACAGATGCACAGAGATTTCTAGAAAAGGCACAGCAGCCCCCAAATTCAGTATTTCCTTTTTCTAGCCTACACGAGACTAGCTACACATCAGTAACTCTGACAACTTACATGCAAACAGAAGAGTGGAATTTATTCAGAAAATTATTTTTCCTTCACATTGTTTTTTCCTTATTCCTCTTGTATTATACTCACTTGGATTTACCCTCAGAGCAGTCCTTGTCCCAAAGCTGAGAGCATTGCCATTTCCAACATTCCAACTGCTGTGGAAGTTATCACAAGACCACCTCAAAATGCCAGGCTGAATTCTGATTTAAAAATCTGTGGAAGCCACACAATTCCAGGAACCTTTCACTGTTTCATAGCTGCTCTGGAATGATCAGGTTCTTTACTGTTCTTCAGAATTCCTTGACATTATTATTATTATGCTCTTCCTTGACCGAAAATTATTTTCTCAAAACTAGTATATCACAACTGTAAGAAACTTCAAAAAACTCAAGAAATTTTGCAAAAACCTGAACTCAAAACTTGCTGAGTTCTCACAACTCGAAGATGAAGAATCACTTGTTTCAGCCTGGTGTAAAACACCCTTTTCTTTAAGGCACTTCTAATTCCAATTAACACCATGTAGAGCAGCTGTTTGAGACAACCACATGCTTCTGTTCCGACCACTTTCTTTCTCAGAATTCTCCATTAGAATTTCACTATTATAAAACTATAAAAACCTCATGTTTTTCACCCAATGGCGCTGTAGGGGCCGCTCTAGTGCTGCTGAGAAAAAAACCCACTAACCTGTGCTGAAAGGAGTGTAAATGGGTCATTTTGGCTTCAGGGACACTGGGTTACTGCGAATGACTTACTGAGGAGAAAAACTGATTTTCTCCTGTCTAGTTTAGCTGGAAATCAAGAGATTTCATGGAGATGTTGTCCCACATTTGGACTCAGTCTGTGTATTCCTCATATTTAAGGAGAAATAAGCTTTTAGACACAAAAAAAAAAACCCAAAAAAAACCAAAACAAAACAAAAAAAACCCCACCAAAACACACACACAAAACAAACAAACAAAAACCACAAAAACCCCAAAAAATAAACTCAAAAGTTCTTATGCAGAGTGGGTTTTAGTGTGAGATCTAATCCCTTGACAAAAGTAAGCTGGTATTTGCCACAAGTGTTTTCAGTACCATAGAAGGGCTTGTAAAATAATTAAGTTAAAAAGAAGCAAAGCAGACTGATGCATGTCATTCATTTTTCACCTCATGCACTGCTTCTAGATCTTTTTCAAATTGCTGATGTGCAGGGAAAAAAAAAAAGCATTGTAGGACTTTAATCCAAATTTTCCTTTCTCAAATGTAACCTCAAACCCTTCCACACAGAACAAACAATTCTGCATGGTGTCTCTGTCTCTGAAGGGGCAGTAGCTTCCCAACCCTTTCTCATGGAACACTGGACTGGCAACCACAACCAGTTTGTCCACAAGGATCTCAGTTGCTACTGACCTTCAAAAGTTAAATGAACCCAAATCAAAATAAAATGTAAACAATAAAAAGGCATTTTAAAATTAATAAAAGTTTAAAGCAAAATAAAAGCAATAAAAATTAAAATTTAATCTCTGTGTGAACATCTCTGTGTATTAAGTTCACCTAAATGCACAGGGAATAATGTGATATAATTTGCTTATATCTATCCATTTGCAGGTTTTTTTCCTCTCTTTCTTACTCAGCTGCATTTTCTGTTCTGAATGATACCTCTGGGAAGATGTCTCATTGCTATATTAGACTAAAGCTTTGAAAGCAGTTGCTGTAATTACAATTTGATTATCTTAATTCCTTAATCTTAATATCTGTTTATCTTAATTCCTTATCTTAATATCTGACTATCTTAATTATCTTAATTTTACTGATATCTCACTTCCCCAAATTGTAGTTGGCAGGGAAGTGATTTGTGCTTCTGTAATTTTTTCCCCATTTTGGAATTGTAAATGGGAGCAAATGGAAATAGCATCCCCACATTCCTGCAGCCAAGGAGGAGCAGCTCACCTGAAACCACAGTCAGCCGAAATCCAGACACAAACTGCAGTGTCTCAATGAGCGTGCCCACAGCAGCTCCACCCTTTACAAAAACTCCCCCTCCCTCCTCTCATGAAATTTAAGATATTTCCATTGCACTTTATGATTTTTGCCTATTTCTTATTACATAGAAGTAATGATCATGTTTGTTTTAAAGTGATTTGAGAATTATACTCAGGGATTAAATATTTAAAGGCATGAAAATATCTGCAGCTCTAAAACCAGACACTCTTTTCTTGGTGTGGTAACTGTGTTAATTGACGTGATTGTGATGAAATCAATAATTCTGTGCTGGTTTCTAAAATAACTGAACACATGCAGATTTTTCTTAGACCAAAAAGAAAATTTATTCAAATCTTTTACTTTCCTCAGCAATGCAATTGCCCTTTCTGTGTCCCACTATAGATAAAAAAAAATAAAAATAAAAATTCTGCATGGATATTCAGGATCTGCTGAAAAAAATCTGGGCATCCCTTCCAGAACAGCTCAGTCCATCCTTTCCACTCCAGTCAAGCAGTCTCAAAGTACATTTACTTGCAGCAAATAAGAAAAAGAAAACAATTAGAACCAGAAGTTGATGATATTTTCTTCTTGGCTGGCAAGAACAGCCAGGATTTTGTCTTTACTCAGGGTTATTGTAGCTAAATTGAAGTGTTTGTGGTTCCTGCTCAGCAGTAACTCCCAGTGTCAGTGGAATAGCACTTCACAAAATAATTCCTTCTCACCATGTCCAGGTGAGTTTTTCTGTGTAGGTCAGCCACAGCACAACTGGTGTTTGGAATTTTCTCGAGTGCCATTCCCAAAATTAATGTACGACACAGCAAGAAAGGAAGTAAAGGGAGGGAGGAATAACTATTGTTCAAATTACAAATTAAGTAATGGGAAACCTTCATGCCTGCCCATGCAGAAATGATTTCTGTTCAAATTCATTATCTTTATATCCCTACCAATATTTTCAGCTAAAAGCTGGCTGAGATGAGGAACAAAAAAGAGCTGAAACGCAGCAGATCACATCACTGAACAGTTTTAAATATCTCACCCAGATTTCCAAACACAAAAACTTGCTCAACAAATGGAAACTCTCCCACTGATGCTACTATAACATATATAATTGGAAAACTGTATATATTTCTATTAAATAGATAGAAAAACCTTTATTAATTCAAATTAACTTAAAGACAAGAACAGGCCAGTTCTGTGTATTTAAATCATTCCATCCTCTTCCAAGTCCCTGCACCACTTTGCTACAGAACAAGATTTAAGGGATTCAATGGCTGTGTCCTGATTTATAGAGTGAATGACCCACCAAAGGATAATTTAGGTTTTCCCAGAGCAAGTGACCACGTCTGAGGCTGTCCTTTGAGCCCCACCCTCCACTCGTTCCCTCTTCCATTAGACCCATTATAGCTGCTCACAGCACACTCTCAGTATCGGGATGCCTAAAGGAGACTGCTCCAAAGCACAGCCCCCTGAATTCCCAGCTGGATTCAGTTAAAGAAGTATCATATCCACAGGTTTGTGCCATGCAAACAGACTCACCTGTTGGCAGAAAAAGCCAGAACTTGATGTGAGAAGCCCCAGTGAGAAACCCCTCGACAGACACCCAAGGACTGGAGCTCCTGAGGGCATCTCAGCTGCAGGAAACAGCTTCCTCACAATATCCTTATCCCAGAGCACCAGGCACTCTGGCACTTGCATTCCCTCGTTTTCTTATCAGCCTCTTCATTGCCTGAAGCCAGAAAGCTTGGGCTGCATTCCTTGCTGGTTCAGACTTGCTTCTTGCTTAGCCCGGCATCCTATCCACAACTTTGGAAGACCTGACTTAGGTGTAACAGCTTCTTGGGGCACAAACCCATTCCTTAACATCATCAAGACATCTTTCCTCCAGCCCAGGAAATTTTGAGCACCAAGTTTCTTGAATAGCTTGTTGTTTAAAATTCCTTCAGAAATGCTGAGGAATTTTGAAAGCAGTGCTGCAAATGCTGCCTGTATTCTACTCCATTTCTTCTGTTACAAATCACTTCCAGCTGTATTCCTGCTGTAGTTTGAACCTTCAAATGCAGTTTTCCAGCTCTTTCAGCTTCCTGATCCTGGTCGTTCCAAAGCCTCTGCATCACTCAGCAAGATTTCCCAACTACTCCTGCTGGTAAGGCCAGAATGCAAATGAAGAGCAGCGAAGTTTAATTTGTGGCATGTGCAGGCGCAGCACTTCTTGTGGGGTTTGTGTGGTTTCTTTGATTGGTTGGTTTTTTGTTATTTTTTTTCCTCCTGCTTGAGCTATTTGCTGGATTTCACGAATTTGAAAGTGTTGTGAGAACAATAAACACTTTGGCCAGAAGAGAGCAGGAGAGATCAGAGAAAGAAGTTCAGTTTACATCAGTAGATCTAAATTTACCAGGAACTTTCTAGTATATGGGGGAACTGAACACGCTGGTCAGAATATACCCAGCAAATGCAGGAATATGAATATTAGATTGTACTTTTAATGCTGTATAAGACAGCAAAAGGTTTCAGTGGTACAAAAAGCTGTTTTGTCCATTTATCATTTATCATGGAGTTTGATACCTTTTAAGTAAAAACAAAAGAATACATTTATCATCTTATCAAAATATGTCTAAAGGTTTATGTGAAGAGAAAGTGAAACACAGTCTGGTTTACCCTCTCAAATAAAATGTTGAAATCAAAAAGAATATTATGAGGAAATCCATTTTAAAGAAAAAAGGGGGGAATATTTTTAAACCTCATTTAATGTATTTAAATTACTTTAGCAAATTAAAACTCATAGAAGTTTGGAGGTTTGCTTTGAGTATCCTTTTAAATATATGCCCAGGCTTCCTCCCAAACACCAGCCTTGCAGCTGGGGCTGCAGTGATGGGCACAGGCAGTGCTCTGACACCCAGCCTGGCCTTGCAGCAGGAAAAAAGGAGCAGCATCAGCCACGTCCCCTCCAGAGCCATCTGAACTGCAGCTGGCAGCACCCTTCCCTGTGGCAGGAAAATATTAAATACAGCCCAGCTCAGGTTGCTGTGCTGTGCCCAGAGGTGGTCAAGGGCCTGAGGGTGAGGAATTCTGGCCCTAGAATACTGTGGGGCACCACATGGGAAAAACCCCAAGGATTCCGGCAAGGGCAAGGCTGAGGCTTTGATATGTGCAAATTCAGGAGGCTGAGTGCAAAGGGATCAGGTAATGCAGAGATGTTGATACTGTCCTGAACTTCTCCTTCTCCTTCTGTCACGTACCTCTGGCTCTGGGAAAGGATCCACTGAAGGAATGAGCCTGGGAGTCCTGCCTGGTGCTGCCGGAGCCTTTCTGGCTCCATCATTTGTGTCTTAGACACAGAAACTTTTCAGATATTGACTCTTGCATGGGTCATTCCTATACCTTTCTGCAAAGCAAGAAAGGTATAAACTGGAAGCATAAACACTCCTCTCCCTGGATATAAATAAAAATTGGAGAGAAAAATATTCTCCTTACTAGCTAGAACAGTGCTGTGTTTTGGATGTGGTATAAGAATAATATTGATAACACATGGATGGTTTAGTGTTCACTCTAAATACAGTCTTCAGTTTGCTAGTGAGCAAAATATTCTCCCTGCTATTCAGATTTCCTTGTTGTTCATGATGCTTTCCCATGTGGCCTCTTGGAAAGAGGTTTATTCTTTCAGGATGCTTTTAATGTTCTCTGCCACAGGAGAGAGCTCTCACCATTTTGCCTTGTTCAGCAGGACAGATGTCAGATACCACACTCTGTGTGTGACTGTCATGGTTTGAAAGACAGGTGTCAGCTAAGAAGGGTAGGAACGTCCCTTGGAATGGAAAAATATGGCCCCCTTAAAATTATATATTAAGTAAATATATATATATATTAAGATATTAATAAAATATAAATTATAAATAAATCATTATAACTTTGAAATTAAGGGGCTTTCAAGCAAAAAATGTAGGAAAAGGAACAACAGTCCTTCACTAACAAATGCGTGTATGACAACCCAAACAAACAGCAGGGGGCGCTGTGGCGCGAGCTCGTCTCCCTCATGAGGCGATGGCGGCTCCGGCGGTGGAGCAGAGGGGAGGGGGCTCCCTTTGCAAAACTCGCGGCGAGCAGCCACTGAAATTTAAAAGAACATTATGAGGAATGGTCTCAGTGCCACTACGGGTGCTGAAATGTGCTGCAGCAGCCAGTTCCAGTCCCCCTTTGGATGGCAAAAGGAGCTGTAGCAGGAAGCTCGGCGCAGCAGATGGAAGGCAAGCAGATCCCTGGGCAGGGCAGAAATGAAGTGTATCAGGAACTCCACACTGTAGCAGGAGCTGTGGGGTGTCCTGGCTCACCGGGGCTATGACAGTGCAGGGAAGAATCCCGAACTATGTCAGAGAAGTCAGCCAGGGAAAGTGCCTCAGAGGTGGCTCGGGGGCTTGGAGTTCCATACTCCCCCCTGCTCCTCACCCTCAGTGGATGGTGAGGGTCCTTTTGAGTGAGGGAGGGTGTTCATAAGGTCCCAGTCCAACAGCTCTTCTTACAAGCAAAGGCTCACACACAGTAAGGAAGAAGCAGTACAGGGCTGGGCTCCAGCAGTGGCAGTGAATTCTCACAGCAAGAAACAGATTATCCCACAATGCCAGCAGCAAGAGAGAGCTAGGAGCTGTGCCCTTGCCCCCAGGCCAAAATCTTGAGGTATTTCTGCCCTTCCCAAGAGAATGCCCCTCAGATAGATAATGCAGCCAGCTGCACTCCTTCCCTTCCCCCTTGGCTATATCTTTTGTCTCTCTTAAGTACTGGTCCTTCTTGTCTCTTAAAAACAAATTCTATGAGAGAAAGAAACAAAATGAAAAATCCTAACCCCCAACAAAGATTCACCAAGGGGAAGTAAAAATACATATGATGTGCTGGAGGTGAAAATTTTCCTGAAATTACTTTATAAGTTTTATTGAAGTTCCCATTGTGGGTGCTCTTGTCACCAAAACTGTGGAAAAACTGAAAACTCTCCAACAGCAATTTTCTGTTAGAGAATTAAGGCATTACTTTATTCTGGAAACCATTTCATCCACACATTGCCTGGGTGTGCAGAGAAAATCCTTCCTGCATAAGGTTTTTACTAGATTTTTCACACACGTATACAGTCAAAACCCATCTGGAAATCCATTGGTTCAATGTTAACACAGTTGTGGTGGTGCATTCTTCCCCCTACTCCTTTCCAGGCTGCAGTGTTATCTGAGAAATGCTTGTTAGGCCTTGGCCTTGCAAACAGCACCTGGACTCAGCTCTTTCCAAGATTGTCAGAAATACTGTCTGCTCCCAGGAATTGCTAACAAGCTGCTGTTTTCCTTATGACCAGCCTTGGAAAATGTTTCTCTGGCCTGAATGGCACAACATTCCTATTTTCATACTTTCAAAGAAACTGCTGAGCCAAACTGTGGCCAGGCTGAAACATGGCTATAACTAAAGCCCACTCTTGGGACCTATAAGCACTGTTCCAAAATGGGGCTGGTTAAGTTCTCCTGGGCAGTGGGCTGTGAGCAGCAATCTCCCTCTGAGGGGGTCTCTCAGAGCAGCAGACCCTCGGGTTTGCTACACCTGGAGGATCAGCAAACCAAGATGTGTCCTGGGCCCACACCCTCACTCCTCCAGCCCCAGTCCTTCACCCATCAGTGATGCAAAAGTGAGTATTTCACGGACCTCTGAGGGGAATTGTCACAGTTACCTTGCTGCACTGTTTCTGTGTGCATTTGCTATAACAAATCTGAGAGAAATACTTCTTTTTTAGGTATTTAAGTACCTCAGATATCTAAGCATTCAGGCCTGCAAGTAAGGTTAATTTAGAAGTTTACTTAAGTGCTGCTAAGTGTTGGTCTTTTGCTTTAAGTTAAACATAAGGTAAGTTTTGCTAAATATCCTTTTGTTAAGTTGCTAAGTTTGAACTGAAGTTATAAGTTAGGTTAAATGTTGTCAAGTGTTTTGAATGTTGAGGTTAAGCTATAAATAAAGTTCAAGTTAAGTTGGGATAAATTAAATGCTTTCCCTATGTTAAATTACTAGATTTAAGGTATAAATTAAGCTAAAGAACTGTTAAGTTTGAGTGCTGCTATTAAGCTTTTAGGCCATGTTCCTTTTTATATTTGTATGGTTCCTTTTTATATTTGTATGCAATGTCTTTTCACATGCACACAGCCCCCCACACACACAACCCTAGGGAGTTCTCAGTACATTTGTGTTTTGATTGCATGGATTTTGTTTGGTTTTGCTGTTGCTTGTTTTCCCTTGTGCCCTAGCTGTCCTGTAAGCAGTAGTAACTTGTCCTGCTTTGTTGCTTAATATTAAATCTGACTTTTGCTCATAACCTTGATGGAGATTTTTTAAGCGACCTCAAGCACTCCTGTTTGTGACAAGTTTTTAGTATTTGGTTTCCTACTGGCTACTGATCCCTTGGCCTTCAATGAGGTTCTCATTCTTCATTCTCTTATCCATATTTCCCAGACCAGGTGTCTCTGACCATGAAGTTTGGAGTTGATGTTGGTTTATGGTCATTATCTTTTGTGTATCTTCTGTGCTACACCCAGTCTCTTGAGATCTTAAGCTCCTCATGCCTGCAGCACAGAAACAGTCCTTAGCAAAAGACTTCAGTTCCTTTCCCCCTGGGCAAAGATGAACAAGACCCCTGTCTAAAGGTATATAAAGAAATTTTGAACTTCTTGTCGCTTCCCACATTATGAGAAAGGGGTCACAGAAATGCAGGATTGAGGTTGGAAGGGACCTCTGGAGGTGACTGGGTGTCCCCTGCTCTAGCAGGACTGTCTGGAGCTGTTTGCCAAGGACCATGACCAGGTGGTTTTTGAATATCTCCAGTGAGAGTGGCTCAACCCCTTGAGAATTTCAAAGGCTCTGTGACCACAATCAAACATAGAAACAAATAAATCTCTAGGAGATTTTTAGTACTGTCACAATGTATTGTAACAAAAAGTTCTGCTTATAATCATCCTCTGTTATTTTGATATAATGGGATCCTTTACAGGACAATATTGTATTTTCAGATGTCAGGATAATTCCACATGCAAATGAGCTTCTTTTAACAGAGGCTATATAATGTGGGGCGCAGTTTCCCTACAAACTTTCCACACCTTGTATCAGGTGGCAGAGCTGCAGATACCGTCCCCTTATGTGGAATCAACTGCACTAAGACAGTCTTACAATGGACTGCACTAAAGCTCCAAGTTGTGAGATTTCTTCTGAAAACACTTCTGTTCTCCTGTTTTGTTAAGCTGAATGTTCTGCATTGCCAATGCAAAGTGAAAAGCCACTGCTTAGTGGGGACAATCTGGGACCCTGTCATGAACTGAGGGCTTTAGGTCAATGAAACACTCACTGCCAGAGTTTTCAGCAGAATAAATAAAGGCTTAATAAAGAAATTGACATTGTCTGGATAAATTAAATCACTCCAGATTTTACAGAGCTCTTCTTAGCTGCAATACACATTTATTGAATCTATCTAAAACCCAAAGCTACAAATGGCAGCTACTGGGCTTGAATTGCCCCAGCAGTGCTTCTCCAGTTCCACAGGCAGAAACACAGCATGCTTGGGAAAGGTGCTTTTAAAAGGCCATCTATCTAGAGTGAGCCCTGGAGTTTCCAAAGCTGTTGAAGCAGGTTGGACACTTGTGTGCAAATGCCAGAAGAGTGGGGAGATCTGCTTAGCAGGAGGATGAGGAGAAATCCACTCTCCTCAGTTGTCAGAGGAGAGGAAGCAGCAAAAGCACTTGAAACTCTTCAGTGTAAATCAGCTGGGCAGGCAGGAGTGAAGAGTGTTCAGTGTCTTCAGGGGAAGGTGCTGCCTTGTGTCCTGGGTGGTGTCTGCCAGCAGCTCTGCCCCTGCTTGTTCCACCCCCTTGTGCTGCTGGTTCACATTCTTTCCTGCTCTTCTTCAGGTTCATTCCCCATGTCTGGAAGAGCAAAGGGAGGTTTAAATTACATTTAATAAAACTGGACCTGTGAACCACTGCTTGATAACTGTCAGATGATGACAGATGCAATCACAAAAGTTAGGCTGGACAATATTTTGTTCCTCTTCTGATACTTTAATTTTAAAACTCTTCGCCTTCCTCTCTTTACTGCCAAATGTTTTTATATTGGGATCCTTGCCTTTGAATCCTTATTTGTCTGGATTTTTCTCCCGGCTTTGTATTCTGCCACTCAATATAGTCAATATTTCTTAGACTGTTCAGGTAATACCAGAGTTTCTCTGGCAAACAAAATTTGGGAACCATCCTCAAGAACTGAACTTTGAATACAGAAATACACTCTTTGCTTTGTCCTTTGGGAGGCACAAACTGCTTGTCTTAATTGAATTTTTAGGGGGATAAATTATTTTCTTGTATGTGGTTCGGTTATTGTTGTTGTCTTTTCCCCAGAATACTTGCAAGGGCTGTGGAATGGCCTCAAGAACTGAGATCTGAATACAGAAAAATGCTTTTTCCTTTGTCCTTTGGGAGTCATGATAGACTTGTCTCAATTGGTTTTTAGGGGAAAAACTGATTTTCTTGTGTGTGGTTCGGTTATTGTTGTTGTCTTTTCCCCAGAATACTTGCAAGGGCTGTGGAATGGAATCAGGAGCAGATGAATAGGCATGATTCCTTGTGGGGCTAGGGACAGACACATGGAAAGGCAGTCACTTCTGGCATATGCTTCCAGGCTTTCCAGACACCAAGCTGTGAGCTCCCTTACCTCAGAAAAGAACCAATTTGATACTCATGAGGATATTGAAGGCGATGCCTTTTGCCAGCAGGACTCTCAAACCCAGCACAGCCATGGACAGCATGTTCACTCTCTGCTCTTCAGGGTCTGCTCAGTGACCAGAAAAGAGGGGAGACATCATGGTCTAGGTTTTGGTGTTGTGATCTTGGCAGAAAGTGGGAAATGCACAGGTGGCAGTTTCAGGGAAAGGAAGAGCAGCAAAGGAACAGGCGAGAGAGAACATGGCAGCAACAGGGGAGCCCAGGGTCTGTCCCTGTTGCTTTTTGCTTCCTGGGGCTTGTGTGTAACTGCAGGAGCAAGCTTGGAACAGCAGCTTGTGTCTGCTGAATGTGTTGTGTCCTGAGTCCTCTGCCCTGGAGAAAATACATTTCCATGCCTTTATCCCCCAGAGAGCAATGTAACTTCACTATCCTGTTTGGGTAACTCACCTTGTTACCCAGCTGAGGGGTCTCTGCTGTTGCAAACACTCCTACTAGCCCTTCAGCACCTTGAATGACCTTCAGGAGTACAAAACCAATCCCACAAAATATAAAATGTGATTTAGTAAAAAACCCTCATAATATGCCCCACTTTGAACTTTTTGTTGGTGTTGGATAGGCTGTTCCAGGTTGTCCTGCAGTAGATTTGCTGCTGCAGGGTGAAATATGTAGTCATAAGAAAATTCACGTTTTAATGAAATAGACTGTGTCTAGCCTCTTTCTCCCAAAGTTATTAAGCAGTTGAAACCATGTCTTTCAGATGCTTTGAAACATCTTTCAGCTCTCCCTGTTGAAATACCAAATATCTTTCTGATTTCTGCTGGCTGTCCAGGGCAATGCTGACAGGCAGGCGAGCACCAAGCCCCACAGGATATTGTCCCTAGAAATGTGTTGCAGCTGTGCCACCAAACTGTACCTGGCAGGATTGTTACCATGCTGCTGTCGAACTTGTCCGTGCAGATCAGCTCTGTTGTGTTCTGTTCCTCAGAGCTGATGTTCTTGGTATGGAAAATCGTTGGCAAAGGTGTTGTTTCCACAGTGGTGCCACCATCTTGTGATGTAGTTGATTTCTCAACTATTTCTAGGATAGAATTTTTTGGACTGTATGTTAGAAACCGCATGGTTTAGGCATGATTGATTTTACTGCAGGCTTTCCTGAGTGCTGAGTGACTCACAACTCACATATACTCCAGCTGGGACTAATTTGTAACAATCCCATTTACTGTCTTTTATGTCATTATTCCTCACCATAGGACATGCAAGTAACGAAAGAAGATTGCTTAAACTCACAGCTAGCTGTCTTACAAGAAAACAATTGGTGTCAAAAGAATTTAGTAGCAAACAAATCATTGTGATTCTATGATTTGTTTTTTAAACAAAATACCTTTGCCTCTAGGTCAGGTCATATGTTGAGAATCAAGGATGATCTCAAAAACCAATGTCAGGACTTATCTCAAATTAGTAAATTGAATTAGACTAAAAACATGGAACTGAAAGGAATCCTCCAGCAGCCTTCCTTGCCAGAAAGGGCTCAGCTTATGAAAGGCTGTCAGACACATCCACAAAGACTGGCGTGTCTGCTTAGAAAGGAGCGTCCTGGGGTGTCTCTTGGGTAAAGAGTGGTGCATTAGGGTTTTCATTTTGCATGGTGTCTGCCTTGCGGGTGGGTCAAGAGATCCCCCAGCTCTGACATTTTGTTCATCCCAGGGTACTGATGGAAGGTTGATCAAGGAGCTCTGATTTTACCCCCTTTCCCCATCAGCCCTATGCCACTGCTGAGGAACTGAGGTGAAAGGCAAATCGTGCTCTGCCACAACTTCATGGATCAGCTCTCCTGATCAAGCAAGCAGAACTGCACACTTGTCCACACCTACAGCAACCAGACACCCACCAGAAATCCAGCATTTCCTTCCCAGCTGTTGTACCAGGCTTGGCCAGATCCTGTCAGTGCTGTGCATTCTGTGTTCTCTGAGAAAACCTTGAAAGGCTTTTCATGTGGTCTCCTCTCCAGGCTTTCCAAACAGCCAGAATACAAACAGGCTGCTTCTCTGCAATAGCTCCCTGGGCAGGATCTTCAGCAAGCAATAATGTACCCAGTGCAGTTGTAGTTGAGAGAGCAGAAGATTTGTTTTATCTGACCCCAGAAGGCTCACCCTGACTCCCACTAGTTTGCATCACTGAACAGTACAGCCGTGAATTCCTACTCCTGCTTGCTTCTGGGAAGGGATTTGTGTTTTATGTTTGGAAAATTTATTTGAACAAAAAGTTGTACTTTTCCTTGGCATTCATCTTATACGTCACAGGATGAGCTGTAAATTAATTTCAGAGTCCCTGTGCAGCTCTGAAAATATCCTGTCTTTAGTTATTAAAAGAAAATCATTGAACAGCATGGAAAGAAAAGGTCTTCCTCCACAATGCTAAATTTGCATTCCTTTGTTCCTTTTGGAACTGGAAGTGCAGAGAGATTGTTCCCAGATACACATTTATTCCCATGAAACGTATCCTACAGACATGGAGAGATATTTCGCAGCACCCAAGGCAGTCCCACATCTTTCTGGAAGGAGAGCAGGAGGTTTTAGGGATGTAAAATAACATGGGATGTTCTTGAAGTACTTTAAAAGTATGCAGACCTCTGAAAGCAAAGCAACAATTCCTGAGGGATACACCTGATACTTTAGGATCACAGAGACCATCATAAAAAACCCCTTTGCCTATTCCTTCTTTGGGTTTTTATACTGGTCCTTATGCTCTTTATATCATTGTGGCTCCCCCAGCCCCCCATACACAGTGAGGTATTTCATAGCAAAAACTGCCTCAGTTCCACTACACAGAATTTTGGATTATACAGGCAGTCACATGACTTCTTCAGTGGTTTGAGATCCAACACACCACATGAATAAACACCATATGGCTTTCAAGGAAAAATCTAAAATAGTATCTGAAATCTTGAGTTGTAAATGAGAACTTGGGGACTACATGACACCTCTGAAAAGTCTGATGGAGTTAAAGTGAATAGAAAGCAGGAAAACTATCAGTACTTTTTTTGTTATTTCAAAGCACTTATGATAATTCTTCTGACTTGCTGAAAGCTGTCCCCTTTTTCCTCTCTGTTGCAGTGCTCAGAGGCAGGAGGAATGCCCTCTGGTCTCTTAGAATTGGTGCCTGGGGATCATTTAGTACCTTAGAAAGTCTTCATGGTGTTTTAGGTAAGAGGTGAAAGCAGGTAAAGTGATTGTATTTTGTTGTGTAGAGGCACTGAAACCTTGGGAGTGAGGATCAAAGAGTGAAGGGTCTTGTTCTTCCTGCATCTGCTCCTGGCCATTGTTGGATCTGAAATTAAAAGGATCTTTGCTCTTACCAAAATCTTCCTCTATGCTATGAAACAAAGAGAAGAACACAAATATGAACTTAAATGTAAATATCTAATGGCAGAAGTTTCCTGCCCACTTGTTCAACTGGAGCTGGTTATCAAATGTCTAAAATGATCTGTCTGTGAGAGCCAAGGTCTCAGGTTGAATGGTGAGGGCCCTTTCATGCCAAGGATTGCAGTGAAAAAGAGAACAAGCTCTAAACCCCTCCTGTACCAGGGCTGGGCACACACAGGTGCCTCTCATGTCCCCTGCCCTGGCTGGCAAATCCTCCCAGAGCAGGGAGACCTCACCCTGCTCCTCCCTGAGCTCTCCCAGGCTGTTAAACAGCCCCTTTCCATTTGAGTGGCCACAGAGAGACACCTGTGCTCACAGCCACCCACAAGCCACAAATGCTGGCATTTTGTTGCTTCAAAAGCTCAGTTCTGCCTTTCTTTTTCCTGTCAATGGCCTGGAGCAGTGTCTTGCTTTGAAAGACAGCTGTCTGCCATGGGACGTGAGAACCTACCTTGGAATGGAAAAATATGATGCCCTTCCCTCCAAATTTTTATAACTTTTCTTATATAAATATAAATATAATTATATAATTGTATGAATTATTATAGAGGGCTTTCAGACAAAGATATAGGAAAAGGAATAACAGTCCTTTACTAATAGATACGTGTATGACAACCCAAACAAACAAACAGCAGCAGCAAAGAGAAGCAGAGAGCCGGTCCCAGCCTCTCCCGGCCGCAGGTGCTTTCCCCTGTGGTGCAGTTCTGGGCACAGCCAGCAGGGGCGCTGCTGGCTCCCGGCCGGGCAGGGCGGGTGCGATGATTGCCCCGCTCCAGCAGGGGGCGCTGTGGGGCGAGCTCCTCTCCCTCATGAGGCAATGGCGGCCCAGACGCTGGAGGAGAGGGGAGATGGCTGCATCTGCAAAACTCACGGGGAGCAGCCTGTCCCAGTGCCACTATGGGTGCTGAAATGTGCTGCAGCAGGAACATTGGAGTGGCGAGCCGGAACAACAGAGGTGAGCACACCCAGGAGGCAAAGAAAGATCTCTGAAGTTGTGGCAGGAGCCACGGGGGTTGAGCGGACACAGGGTGTCGAGTTAAGCTGTAGCCATAAGGCCTAAGCAGCGGCTGAAAACTACAGGGCTGGATAGTGGTTGCCAGCCTCCCACAAGCAGTGGGGGATGCTCCCTCAGGGGCCCTGGGCTTCTGGGAGTGGTATTCTGAAACTGTCAGAGTAAATTCTTGCCAGGTGCTGGCAGTTACCATCAGCTGGTAACTGTGGGAACTAAATTCAGTAGGGAACACACTCCAATAAAGGGGGAAGACCTGCTGCGGGGTCTTCCTGAGGCTGATGGCGTTTCCCTGACTGAGTCAATTGAGCTGCCCTCTGATCCAGCAGGATGGCTCAGTGCAGTGTCCCCCGAATTGGACACTGATGGGGTGGCTTGCCCAAGCATCTTGGCTTTTCTGGGGCATTGACAAATTAAACGCTACGGGTCAATTAAATCTCCCTACACTAAGGGATGAGGAAGCCTTCTGCTTTCATGTGACAGCACCAATGGGGGAACTGTAGGAAAGCCTGGGGACACCTGCCTGACCCTCTGGTGTCTGTAACTCCGATTTGGGAGAAACACAAGCCCCTGGATGCATTGGCACAGGTCTCCCTATGTCTTCCATGAAAGACTGTACTTGTAAAGAAAGAAATGAATTCACAAGTGCTCGGAAGAACAACACTTGTGTTTATTTGTGTTTATTCACATGGTGGTAGAGCTGGGAGTGCAGGGAAGGAGTTTTTCATCATGTCCTGGGAAAGTCCATCTTAGCAGTGCAGTTCCTGGTGCAGTGTTTCCCTTTCCTCAGATACAATTAATTGACTGTTGTTATATCCTACTGCAATGTTGTTATGAGACTCCTTAAATATCATGAAGTATCCAAATGTGGTTCAGTTCTGCTTTGCCATGTTCAAACTGCAGTTCTTTCAGTGCCCATTGTGTTTCTTTGTCATGGTTTAACCACCAATGGTATCTAAGCACCACATGGCTGCTTGCTCCTTTGCCCCCTCATTGAACTGGGAGAGAATTGGAAGAGTAAAAGTGAGAAAATTCATGGGTTTAACAAATAAATTAATATTTTTTATAAATAAGGCAAACACTGCATGTGTGAGCAAAGCAAAGCAAAGCAAGGAATTCGTTGACTGCTTCCCATTCACAGCCAAGAGTTCAACCTATTCCAGAAAAGCAGAGCTCCATCATGGTTAATAGTTACATGGAAATACAAATGTCATCACTCAATATCCCCCCTTTCCTTCCTCTTCCCTATCTTTATATGCTGAGCATGATGTCCTATGGCCTGGAATCCCTCTTTGGTCAGCTGGGGTCAGCTGAACCAGCTGTGTTCCCTCCCAGATTTTGTGTACCCTCAGCTCCTCACTGGTGGGTGGAATGAGGAGCAGTAGAGGCCTTCCCTCCATGTAAGGGCTGCTCAGCAATAACTCAAACACTCCTGAATTACCAACACACTTTCCAGCACAGGTTCAAAACACACTCCCATTCCTGCTACTATGAAGAAAATTAACTGTACTCCCTGCGTCTCTGCTGTCCCTGTTCCAGTCTCTGCCCCTGCCTGTCCCTCTCCCCTCCTGAGCTGAGCTCCTGCCCGGCCAAATCTGAGGCTCCATGGGAGCCCCAGAGGAGCTGAGCAGAGCTGCCCTTCCAGGGTTTTGTCTTTGCTCCAGGGTATTCTGAGCTGGGAAGAGCTGGTGTTGTCTGGGCCTTGAGAATAACAAACGCTGAGGTAAAATCTCACAGTCTCAGGCAGGACTCATGCTGAGCCCCATTCTTCTAAGCATCAGTATTGCAATTAGCAAGGAGGAGGATTTAGGAAGGAGGGGTGGGAGGTGCTGCAGAGAGCAGAGCAGATATTCCTCAGCTGCCCAAGGTTGGAAACCAAGGTTTGTCCCTCTCACTTAGTGGGGGATAGGTGGTGGAGCAAATATTGACTATGCAGACAGTACAAGACCCCACATAGGAGTAAGTGGGCATGGCCTGACAAAATCTGTGACTCCATGGAGAGCTCCCATTGAAGCAGGCTCCTGGCAGGAGCTGTGGCCCCATGCAGTGAGTAGCCCAGGCCAGAAGAGGTTTTCTGGCAGGACCCGTGTCCCACAGAGGAGCCACAGTGCCACAGTGTGTTTCTGAAAGGCTGCACCCCATGGAAAGGAGCCACTGGGCTGGAGGAGCTTGTGAGGAACTGCAGGCAGAGGGAGGAACCTGCACTGGAGACGTTCCTGGAGAAATGTCATCCATGGGTTGGACTCCACACTGAAGCAGGGGAAGAGAATGAGAAAGAAGAATGAGAAAGAAGAAATGGCAAAGAAAACATGTTTTGAAGTGATTGTAAGCCACATTCACCGTCCATGAGCCATGATCACATGGAGGAGATGTTTCATGATTTGTTCTTATTTCTCACTAACCTATATTGATTTGATTGGCAGTTACCTCAATTCCTTTCTCCAGGTCAATGTGTTTGCATAAGATGGCACTGCTGGGACATCTCTTGGTCCATATCTGGACCAAGAAACATAAACTGTGTATTTTTCCTCCTGTCCAGTAGAGGAGGGGCACTGAGACAGCAGCTTGCTGAGCCCCTGGAGGACAACCAAAGTCAACTCACCACACCTCAACTCCTTCTTCCTGGTCAGGCTCTCTGTAGCAGCCACCGGGTAGAGCAATGTCATCCCTGCTGATTTGGCTTTCCTGAGCAGCCTGGCTGCACCCTCCACAGCACTCTGGAAGCTCCAGCAACACATCTCCATCATCCCATGGCTCTGCAGCCAAGGCACAGAGGAGAAATGAGGCTGTGCTGGACAGGAGCCCAGGCAACGTGCACTAAACCTGCACTTTCCCAAACTGCAGCCTGTGCAGTTCCCAGGACAGATCCTCCTGCACCATCAATGGTACCAGCCCTTCCAGCGGCCCTCCCTGCAGTGCCTTTTAGTGCCACCAAGCCAGAGGGATGTTTCCTGCACCTGCCATTGCCTGACAAGAGCTCTGGGGAGCAGCTGCCTGTAGGAAATGCTGAGCGATCTATCTTCCCCATCTGCTGGTTTTTGGCTCACTCTGCTGCAGAGCTGCTCCAGGGTGAGTCTGCTCTGCAGTAATACGTTGCTGCATCGCCTTGATTTACTGCCAGGATCTCAAGTGTGTAGCTGTTCTGGGAGCTCTTCAGCCTTGCCTTAAAGCGATCTTGAAAACCTTCATAGGTAGTACCATCTGTGGAAATCCATTCCTTGCCCCGTGGGCCCCAACGGTACCAGTACATGAAGTAGCTGCTCATACGGGCTCTCTTCATGCTGCACTGGATGGTGACTCCATTTCCCTCTTGCACGGTCACTCCCCTGGGGTTCTGCTCCAAGGTCACCTGGCCAGTGACTGCTGCAGAGAGCAAGAACAAAGCACAGTCACTGCAAGATCCATCAATGTTTAAGGCAGTGCTGGTGTGGCCTTGGACAGGCACTGGACCTGTGGGAGGAAAAAATCCTCCTCTTGGAAGCCAGCTGACACAAATGGGCAGAGCTGGTGGCAGCTAGCAAGGCTCACAAGGAAGGAGACACCACATTTCCCTCCCTCCTTCTCCCAGTCACAAAGGCAGCTTCTTCTGATTTTCCCCAAAGAAGCAGGAAGGATTTGCACCATGATGGGACAAAGTCCTTTGTCCTTGCCAAGACAGCATGGTGAGAAACCCATTCTTCTGTCTCTGATCCAGCTCTAGGTGAGCACAGCAAAGACAAAGGGCTGTCCCAGGCAGTGGGGTTGTGCCCTGTGCTGCCATGCCCCAGCTGGGCTGTGCCAGAGGGGCCGCAGTGCCCCAGGAGCAGTGTCCAGTGCCAGGCAAAGCGCTGGGCCCCGAGATGTGAGTGCAGCAGGGAGGTGCCCTGCGTGTGCCCAGGCTGCAGAGGAGGCAGCTGGCATGGAGGTGCCGAGCTCAGAGGCACAAGAGGAGAAGGGCTGCTCTCCCCGTGCCCCACAGGCATGGCTGGGCAGCTCCAGCCAAGGCACAGCTCTGGCTGCCAGCGCTCAGCACAGCTCCCCAGAGCCCTGCAGAGCCCAGGGCCACGCTCAGCTCCGGGGCCATCAGCCCTTGCCTTCACTCACCTACAATGGGCAAGAAGCCCAGGCACAGGGCACTCCACATGGCCAGGCCCGCTCTGAGTGGCCTCTCTCCAGCTTCTCTGTGCCTGCACAGCAGCTCTGCCCACTCCTGCCCTGCCTGGGCCTGTGTCACTGCTCTCAGGCCCAGTCCCTGCTGGTCCCTCCCTCTGCCTATGACAACAGTGAGGGGGAGAGGTGGGGCACGCGGAGCAGAACTTGAAGCTCTTGGTGCTCTCCTGAGTGTCTCTCACCCTGGGTGCTTCTCATTTTTCTGTTAAGCCCTCTCCATATTCCTACTTTCTGTGATTCAGTGAAACAGCCTCAGGCTTGCTTTGGAGTGTCTCAGAGGGAACACTACATTGGGAAATTCCTAAAGCACAACTGCCTCATTTGGCATCCAGTGTGGGGCTTTAAGGATTGAGATAAGATCAGATCTGCCCTGAGTGGGCTGGAGACAAATTTGATGTCAGCATTAGTGGTATCAGGTATGGAGCCACTGTTGCCAACAATGCTGGGGCTGTTCCTGTGGCTGTGGGACCTAACCCTGTGTATGTTCCCATGGGTGCTCCCCATGATGATATTTTGCAGGGCTGTGGGCACTGAGAAGGGAATTGGGAAGAGGACAGAAACTCTCAGCCTCTGGAGGTGGCTCCCGTCCAGCATTAGTGAAAGATGTTGTCCCAAGGATGATCCTGCAGTGCACCCAGGCAGGTGGAACCCCATGGCCAGAGACTCTATTGGCCAACAAAATAAAACTGTGTGTGCACAATGCCTGTTAGAGGTGCCCACATAATGAAGTCTGGGGTGTGTCTGTCTGCTTGCAGGTTACATTTCAATACAGGTCACAAAAGATTAAGTGCCCTGATTGTGCGAGGCTTTGGCATAGCCAGGAATCAGCTAGGGGCATCCCTACAGAAATTCTACAGTTGACATCTATTTTCAAATCTGTGCTTTGGAAAGACAGACATTTCCAGGGGCTCTGCACTCCCCAGTCCTGAATGGTTTTTCGGGGGAAGATCAGGTTCCCAATACTTCAGTTCAGACAAGATCTGCTGACTGAAATATAAGGGAAAGAGAGAAAACGAACTTGCCCCTGCATCAGGTAATTAACCATCCTCCTAACAGTTTCTGTGATGGATATGTCCATTTCAGCTCTTCCTTGCATATCCTGCGTTGTTCCACACATGTTTAAGTGGATGAATTGCTTATGGGAGATTTTCAGAAATGCAGTAATGTTGATGTCCTTATTTCAACCCCATGTAGTTCTACTTCCTGCACCAAATCAGGGCACACATCACTCACTGCATCCTGACAAAAATCCAGATAAAAACAGGTCTGTAGAGGAATTAACCAACACGTTGTGGTGCTCACTTGGGTTGGGTGAGTCTATATAATTTTCCACATACCACTTTTTATTACCAGTGTTCCCCTCTCCTCCAGTATTTTCTGACCTTTGAAAATGCTTATCACAGAATTCAGCAAACCCACAGTTTCTCACCTGTGAATCCAAGGCAAAATCTGACAGCAACACCGTTCTGATCACAAGTCAGGAATGGGGGACTTACTGAGATATTTAGCCTGATCTCTACAGAACATGGTCAGGAAGCCCAAGTGTAAGACTGCTGCAGTATTTCAGATTGAGATTCCTAAGGAATTTTGAAAGCAATGCTGCAAGTGCTTCCTGTATTTTACTCCATTTCTTCTGTTATATGTAACTTTCAGCTCTAATCATGCTTTAGTTTGAAGTTTCAATCAAATCTCACCTTAGTTTTTCAGCTCTTTCAGTTTCCTGATTCTGATCTTTCCAAAGCCTCAGTATCACTTCACGAGAGTTTTCAACTGTTCCTGATGGCTTTCCAGAATGCAAATGAAGAGCAAAGAAGTTTCATTTGTAGAATGCCCAAGCACAACACTTCTTGTGGGGTTTGGGTGGTTTCTTTAGTTGGTTGTTTTTTTGCTTTTCATCTGCTGCTTGAGCTATTTGCGGGATTTCATGAATTTGAAAGTGTTGTGAGAACAATAAACACTTTGGCCAGAAGGTAGCAGGAGAGACCACAGAAAGCAGTTCAGTTTACATCAATAGATCTAACTTTACCAGGAACTTTTTAGTATTTCAGGACACAAAACAGAGAGGTTAGATTATATCCAAGAGATGCAGTAATGTGATTATTACATTGTACTATTAATGCTGTGTAAGACAGCAGATGGATTCAGTGGTACAAAAAGCTGTTTAGGATTGCCCATTGTCACGGAGTTCTTCATGATGTTTTCCCATGTAACCTCTTGGAGAGAGGTTTATTCGTTCAGGATGCTTTTAATGTTCTCTGCCACTGGAGAGAGCTCTCACCATTTTGGGTTGCTCAGCAGGACCAATGTCAGATACCACACTCCATGTGTGAGTCTCACTAAGGGATAGGAAAAATGAATGTGCTAGAGGTGAAAATTTTCCTCAAATTACTTCAAAAGTTTTATTGAAGTTCATGTTTTGGGTGATCTTGTCACTGAAACTGTGAGAAAAACAAAAACTCTCCCACTTTTTTTTTTTTTAGTGTTAGAGGATCAAGGCATTACTTTATTCTGGCCAAGATGGGCAAGAGAGATAATTTAATCCACACATTGCATGGGTTGTGCAGAGAAAATGCTTCCATCACACGAGGTTTTCACTGGAGTGTTCTAGTACTTCTACAGTGAAAACCCAGGGAAATTCATTGGTTTAATGATCATTGATCCCAAGTTCCACAGTTTGTAGTATTTGGTTTTTATTGATCCCTTCACCTTCAATGTTATTTTGGTTTTCATTCTTCATTCTCTCATTGATCTTTTCCCAGACCAGGTTTCTCTGACCATGCCAGGGCTGATGTCTGGAGCTGATGTTCATTAATGGTCATTATCTTTTGTGTATCTTGTGTCCTGCTCCCAGTCTGCTGAGGTGTGAAGCTAATCAGGCTTAGAGTGCTGGAACAGTCCTTTGAAAATAAACTTCATTTCTTTTCCCCCTGGGCAAAGGTGAACAAAACCCCTTACTAAAGGTATATGAAGAAATTTTGAACTTCTTATAATTCCTGTCAGTATGAGAAAGATGTCACAGAAATTGAGAAGAATTGAGGTATGAAGGGACCTCTGGAGGTGACTGGGTGTCCCCTGCTCTAGCAGGACTGTCTGGAGCTGTTTGGCAAAGACCATGACCAGGTGACTTTTGAATGTCTCTAGGGACAGTGGCTCAGCCCCTGGAGATTTCCAAAGACTGTGAGCAGAATCAAATATGGATGCAAATTAGTCTCTAGTAGAAGAGAAGTAGTACTATGAAAATGTATTGTACCAAAGAGTTCTTCTTATAATCATCCTCCATTATTTAGGAATCAGGACAATATTGTTTTTTCAGATGACAGGATAATTCCACATGCAAATGTGCTTCTTTCAACAGAGGGTATTTTAATGTCCTTTCCCTCCTATGCATCTGATTCCTCTGGTTTTGTCTGAGGCAATATGCTTATAATGTAAATCTACCTGAGAAATTGGAAAAACGTGTGGAGTGCTTGAGAAAAACATTCTGGGTGTCACTGGAAAATCAGGATGAAAATACTGGTGAACAGCTCCCCCTCACTGATGTTACGGTGGCAGAATATACTAAATGAGCATTTCACTGGATTTGAATTTGCCATGCAAATTTCACAAATTTCACAGAGCTTCTGCAAGGGCTGAGGCTCTTCTCTGGGTGTCTGCAGGGCCTGAGGGTCTGAGCTGAGCAAGCTCAATGCAGCACCCCTTGCTATGTCCTGTGCAGAGGCTCTCTTGAAGGCTCCAGGAACTCAGGCAGGGGAAGCAAAGCCTTCTTTCCCCTTCAGGATGTGGTTACCTTGTGTTCTCAAAAGCAGGGGAGGGTTAATGCTGCCTGGTGGAACTGAGTCAGAAATGGTGACCACAGCATCCTGCCTGTAGCTTGAGAGAGGGCATGAGCTGGGGAAGGTGTGGGCTGAGCTCTGTTCGGTAAGAACCAAGTTGTTATGGCAACTATCACTCCATCAAACCACCCCAGATTATTTTCTGGTGGCCCCTTGCTCCTATCCCTGAGTGCAAAACAACAGCAGGGTTTCTTCTCTGCTGACAGGAGCATTTTCCTCCCTCGTCATCCCCTGGAGAGCAATGTAACTTCACTATCCTGTTTGGGTAACTCACCTTGTGCTGAGGGGGCTGTGCTGTTGCAAACCCTGTCACTGGCCTCTGACACTGTTCTGGTTCTGTTTGGTTCCCCAAACCCTGTTACTGGTTCTTCAGGCTTCTCTTCTGTAGCATGATAAAGAAAAGACATTTTAAACTATATCCACCATTTATACAGGATTAAAAATATGTTTAGATGATATTTCTCATAGAAAATCGGAGGCAAGCACAGAGTGGGCCTTAGCTGGTCGGGATAAATTCCGACATCATTTTGAAGAGTCAATTTCTCCATGCAGTTGCAGGAAACAGAGGAAGTCGTGCATTATTTTGGTTTTACTAATTGAATGGCCTTCAGGACTAAGAGAGTAAACCCAACAAATATGACAATTCATTTAGTTAAAAAACTCTCACAACATACCCCACCTTTAACTTTTTGTGTTGGTATTGGAAGGGTGGTTCCAGCTTGTGCTGCAGCAGGTTTCCTGCTATAGGCTAAAATATTGAATCCTAAGGAAATGCACATTTTAAAGAAATTGATGGTGTCTTCCCTTTTCTTCCCAAAAAAGGTATCTGAAAGTAATTAAATAGTTGAAAACCCATTTCTTTTAGATGCTTTGAAACATCTCTCAGCTCTCCCTGCTGAAATCGCAAATGTCTTTCTAATTTCTGCTGGCTGCCTGGGGCAGTGCTGTCCAGAAGGAGAACACAAAGCCCACAGGCCACTGTCTCCAGGAATAAGTGACATCTGTGCCACCAAACTGTACCTGGCTGTGCTGTTATCATGCGGTTGTCAAATTTGGCCATGCAGGTCACCTCCGTGTCTTTTGTCAGCCTGACCACTTTAATTGCATTGTACAACCCCTCTGATGTCAAAATGGATGTGCCCTGTTCATAGACGACCTCCTGAGAGGGCATCTCCAAGCTGATGTTCTTTGTAGGGGAGTTCCTTGCCAAACAAGCTGCTTTCCCAGTGCTGCCATCTCCTTCCAGTTTCTTTGATTTCATCACAACGACTTGAGGGTCAGAAGTTTTAGAAATGTCTGTAAAGAAAAGCAGGGTTAGGACAGGATTAATTTTACTGCAGGCTTGCCCGAGTGCTGAGTGAGCCAAAATTCAGATGTACTCCAGCTCTGACTATTTTGTAACATTGTCCTTCACTGTCTTTTATGTCATTATTCCTTGCCGTTAGTGGTACAAGTAACAAAAGAACATTGCTTAAACTCACAACTGGCTGTGTTACAACAAAACTATTGGTGTCAAAATCATTTAGTAGCAAACAAATCATTGTGTTACCATGATTTATTTATTAGAGAAAAAAACCTTCCTTCTCAGTCAGATCATATATGGCCAATCAAGGGTTATCTCAAAAACCAATGTCAGGACTTAATTCAGATTAGCAATTTGAATTAGAGTAAAAACATGGAACTGAAAGAATCCTCCAGCAGCCTTCCTTGCCAGAAAGGGCTCAGCTTATGAAAGGCTGTCAGACACATCCACAAAGACTGGCGTGTCTGCTTAGACAGGAGCATCCTGGGGTGTCTCTTGGATAAAGAGTGGTGCATTAGGCTTTTCATTTTGCATGGTGTCTGCCTTGCAGGTGGGTCAAGAGATCCCCCATCTCTAACATTTTGTTCATCCCAGGGTACTGATGGTAGGTTAATCAAGGAGCTCTGATTTTACCCCCTTTCCCCATCAGCCCTATGCCACTGCAGAGGAACTGAGGTGAAAGGCAAATCATGCTCTGCCACAATTTCAAGGATCAGCTCTTCTGACCAAACAGGCAGAACTATACACCTGTCCACACCTACAGCAACCAGACACCCACCAGAAATCCAGCATTTCCTTCCCAGCTGTTGTACCAGGCTTGGCCAGATCCTGTCAGTGCTGTGCATTCTGTGTTCTCTGAGAAAACCTTGAAAGGCTTTTCATGTGGTCTCCTCTCCAGGCTTTCCAAACAGCCAGAATACAAACAGGCTGCTTCTCTGCAATAGCTCCCTGGGCAAGATCTTCAGCAAGCAATAATGTACCCAGTGCAATTGTAGTTGAGAGAGCAGAAGATTTGTTTTATCTGGCCCAGAATGCTCATCCGAGTCCCACTAGTTTGCATTACCAGACAAAACAGCCATGAATTCCTACCACTGCATTTTGTTCATCCCAGGGTACTGATGGTAGGTTAATCAAGGAGCTCTGATTTTACCCCCTTTCCCCATCAGCCCTATGCCACTGCAGAGGAACTGAGGTGAAAGGCAAATCATGCTCTGCCACAATTTCAAGGATCAGCTCTTCTGACCAAACAGGCAGAACTATACACCTGTCCACACCTACAGCAACCAGACACCCACCCGAAATCCAGCATTTCCTTCCCAGCTGTTGTACCAGGCTTGGCCAGATCCTGTCAGTGCTGTGCATTCTGTGTTCTCTGAGAAAACCTTGAAAGGCTTTTCATGTGGTCTCCTCTCCAGGCTTTCCAAACAGCCAGAATACAAACAGGCTGCTTCTCTGCAATAGCTCCCTGGGCAGGATCTTCAGCAAGCAATAATGTACCCAGTGCAGTTGTAGTTGAGAGAGCAGAAGATTTGTTTTATCTGGCCCAGAATGCTCATCCGAGTCCCACTAGTTTGCATTACCAGACAAAACAGCCATGAATTCCTACCACTGCTTGCTTCTGGAAGGGATTCCTGTTTTATGTTTATGTTCAAATTTATTTGGAGAAAAATGTGTTCGTCTCCTTTGCTTTCATCTTGTAAAGTCACAGGAGGAACCCTATATTCCAGAAAGTAATGGACCTTAGCATTTTTAATGTATGTTTAGTCTGGAATAATCCAACCTGAACCAAAAGGAAAGCCTGCTCTGTCCTTAACTGAGGCATCAACAGAATTTGCCTGGAGTATCCCATGGTGGCACTAATGCTTGCTATTTTATGTCATTTTGACTTGGGGAACTGGCAAAAGCCTGGATACTAAAGTATTTGTGCTCAAAATGTCGTAAAAAAGCATATTTTAAGTTGCAGCTCCCAAAGTAATTCAGAACTGTATTGGAGAGGTTGCTCGCATCCTGAAAATGTTGGATTCAACTTATTAAGTATCTCAGCAGACTTGAAAGGGACTATGATACTTTAAGCTCAATGCCTTTTACTGTCAAACATAATTCCAGAGTCCCTGTGCCGCTCTGAAAATATCCTGCCATTTGCTAGAAAAAGAAAACCATTGAACAGAGCAGAAAGAAGAGGTCTTTCTGCAGACAGGTAAGTTTACATTCCTTTGTCTCTTTGGAATTGGAAGTGCACTGAGATTGTTCCCAAATACACATTTATTCCCATGCAATATATCCCACAGGCATGGAGAGATATTCAGCAGCACCCAAGGCAGTCCCACATCTTTCTGGAAGGAGAGCAGGAGGTTTTAGGGATGCAAAATAACATGGGACGTTCTTGACACACTTTAAGACATGCAGACCTCTGAAAGCAAAGCAACAATTCCTGAGGGATGCACCTGATACTTTAGGATCACAGAGATCATCAAAAACCCCTCTGCCACACCAACATTCACATTTCCCTAGAAAAGCTTGGGGAGACATGCACCTTTATTTTTCATCATGGAATTCCAAAAAAAGATAGGAATAATTAAGGCTTCTTACAATCCCTACTCCCCACATTGCTCTTTTCAGAACAAAGACAACTGGTCCAAATATAAGCTTCGCTGTCATCACACTGCTAAGACTTATTCCTATAACTTACTCTTTCATCATGGTGTTCAAAAGTGTTATAAAAACAGGCGATGAAAATCCATTAGTTCTAATTATCCACGGGTGCAAGTCAATGAGAGGATCCAGAGGTAGATTTACTTCCAAATATTGAAAAGAAAAAAAAAGTTAGTAGAATCGATCAGTGCTTTTTCATAGCTTGATAGTATAGAATTTTCAACTTCCCCCTTTCTTCCACGTTTCAGAACCTTCATGAGCTCTTTTATGTATCCAGGATAAAAGGAAATATAGGAAGAATGTTGTTCTTCTTAATCACTAGAGCCACCCATCTCCTTTCCTTCCCAAAATATCTCACCTTCTTTCCCTCTTGTTTTTGTGCAGGTCCCTATGCTGTTTATATCATTGTGGTATCCAAGCCCCAAACACAGTGTTATATTTCATAGCAAAAACTGTCTCTGTTCCACTACACCGAATTATGGATTATACAGGCAGTCACATGACCTCCTCAGTGGTTTAAGACTCAATGTACCACAGGAAGAAACACCATATGGCTTTCAAGGAAGGATCTAAAATAATATCAGAGAGGTTGAGTTGTTAATGAGACCTTGGGGACCATGTGACACCTCTGAAAAGTCTTGGGGAGTTAAGGTGGATAGAAAGCAGGAAAATAATCAGTACTTCTGGTGTCCTTTCTCAGCATTTCTTACAATGCAGTCTAACTCCTCTACCTCTCTTCTTGTGGGTAATAGTGGTAGTGTGACAGGAGTCCTGAGATGTAGCAGGCTGGCTCGGGGGGTGTTGGGAGGAATGGATTAAAAGCAGAAAATGCAGGAGGGCCGTAAATTGCTGAAGTGACCTTCCAGCTGGGAATTACCCTTGATAGCCCAGGGTGAACTGCATCCAGGGATCCTCTAGCGTAGACCGTGTTTTAGATACCAGTGACTCTCCTTGCCTCTGCCTGGCTGTTGCTCAGGGATTCACTCAGGTTCGTATACAATTAGTGGTAGCCTGCAATTCTGGAACATTTTCCTAATCCTCCTGCAATAATCAGGGATGTTTTCAACTTTAACAGGTAGTGTAGGTTAGGATTTTTCTTCTTCTTTCTCTCAGGTAATTTTTCTCCCTTTTGTTGCCTGAGAAATTATAAGGATGGATCCTTTTAGAGACAAAGGATGTGACTGGGATGTTGAATAGGGAGAGGGGTGCAGTTGTCTTCCCTCTTAGCTTGGGGGCATTCTCTTGGGAATTGAAGAAATGAGCTTTTGGCCAGGGGTGAAGTCAGGGGGCTGGGCTTAGCTCCTCGCTGGTACTTGCTCTGGGGATTGGAGGTGGTCACAGTCTTGGTGCTGGGCTGCTGCTGCGGGGAGAATTCACTGCCACCACGGAGTTCTGTCCTCCACTGCTCCTCCTACCGTAGCTGAGCCTTTGCGTGTAAGGGCAGTCATTGAACTGGTACCTCTCTTAAATCCCATCTCACAGGGAGAGACACTCACCATCAGTTCAGGTGCCTCAGGGGACACCTGGGAGCCAGACCCCTTAGCCCCTCTGGAGGGAGCATCTCCCGGCTGTTTGTGGGGGCCTGCCTGCTACTGCCCAGCCCTGTTGGTTTCTGCCACTGCTTCAGGGATTTTTTCTACACTATAATTCTACACCCCATGTCTGCCTGACATCATGCAGCTCTTGGCACATCTCTGGAGTGTTTGCTACTGTTTGCCACTCTGGGTGTGTTCACCTCTGCCCTTCCAGCTGCTCCTTCTCAGATTCCAGCTACAGCTCCTTTTGGCATCTGCAGGGGCACTGGAACCAGCTGCTCCTGTGGGATTGTAATGGGAGCCCCATTGTCCATCTCTCCTGCCTGCCCACCCACCATTGCCCACATGCAGAGAGGCAGCCGAGCCGCGCCACAGCGCCCCCTGCTGGAGCGGGGCAATCATCGCACCCACCCTGCCCGGCCAGGAGCCAGCAGCGCCCCTGCTGGCTGTGCTCGGAACTGCACCACAGGGGAAAGTGCCTGCGGCCGGGACAGGCTGGGACCGGCTCTCTGCTTCTCTTTGCTGCTGCAAGTGTTGTTTGTTTGTCTTCCTACACTTACTGGTAAAGAACTATTATTCCTATAACTTTGTGTGAAAGCCGCTTTATTTCAAAGTTATAACAATTTGGAGGGAAGGGGGTCATATTCCCCATTCCAAGGAGGTTCCTGCCTTCCTTGGCCAACAGCTGTCTTTCAAATCAAGACAAAAAGGTTGCTCAAGGCACACTGAATTTGATCTTAAATGCTTTCAGGTTTGGCGCAGATACCATTTCTTTGGGCAGTCTATTTCATCGCTGTAGTTAAAAAAAACATTTCTTCATTGTATCTTGTCTATTCTATCTTTGTGTAAAACTATTACCCCTTGTCGCATCGCTACGGCCTATAGTAAAAGTCTTTCCCCATAATTTTTTAAGCCTCGTTCATTTAAAAGCAGCATTTTTCAATTTCACCTTCTGTGGTCGTATGAAAGACTCACTCACAGCTGCATTCCCATCCCCGCACGAAGATATTTGCCTCAGGCAGAGGAGAAAACTTCCCTTGCAATGTCTGTGAGTTCCTTGCTAGAGGAGGACGCTCTAGCAAGCGAGAGAAGTTACTTTAAAATAATTTAGAAAAACACATGGCTTTGCAAAGTTAAGGAAGAACAAGCATTCTCAATTGACCGGCCTATTGTCTGCTTCCTGGAGCTTGACAAGTCTATTTCTGGCCACGGCTTGTTAATGTAGGAGGCAATCCTGGGCAGAGTAGATGGGAGGAAAATCAACTGGGAAATGATGAGTAGAAGCTCTTTCTTTCTCTCTTGCAGAAATCAAAGGCCATGCGGGAGGACTACAAGGGACAGTGATGTGACAAATTTCCCTGTCAGCAATTTCTTGTCTGCACTAAATGCACCCAGATCTCCCAGGCTCTCCTTATATGTCAGCTGTTCCCTCCCTTGTGTTCCTGGCCCTTCACTGCATTTGTTCCCCTCTGTCCATGTCCTTCCCAGGCTTGGGAGCCCAGCAGGGGACACAGCAGTCCCCAGCCCCAGCAGTGCTGAGCTGAAGAGGACTCCTCCCCAGTGAGCAAGGAGTCAGGTCAACATGCCAGGAGGCTGCATGGACAAACGAGGCTGGGAAAACGTGGATCCACTGCTGAATGGGATAGGGACCACGTGACAGAGGATATGGGACATGGCTGAGGTCCTGAATGCTTTATTCACCTCAGGCTTCAGCAGCCACATCAGCATTGAGGAATTTCATTTCCCACAGACCATGGGGAGAGGATGAGCACACAATATCTACTCCTGAAAGAAACATGGAACTGAGCTGTTCCCTAATCCATAACGAAGAATTTTGTCCAAAAAGTCCAGTGAAGTCAGTGCTGTGAGCACACCTGAATGAAGAATGCACAACATCCACCTTCCTCTCATCCACCAAGACCCTTTGTCTCACTATAGAACACTGTAAACGTGGCTACTCAAGATTCCCACTTTCCAAAGCTGTGCTGGGTGTCCATGAGAAGGGAGGGCTGGGAGGTACTCCAGGTGCCAGAGAAGAGATTCTCTTTTATATGCACGGTGAAGACCAGGATGGTGCAGGTGGTCTCAGGTGATGGTGGAGCAGATACTGACCCTACAGCTCAAAGAGTTCCCCACACAGAAGCAACTGAATATGTCCTGAACAGGTCTGGGACTCCATGCGGAGCTCATGCTGGGGCCGGTTTCTGACAGGAACTGTGGTCTCATGAAACAAGTAGCCCATGTCATAGCAGCTTCTCTGGGACAACCTGCAGGGATCCACACTGAAGCAGTCTATTCCTGAGGGACTGCATGGTGAACTACAGACCCAAACTCGAGGAATTTAAGAAGAACTGCAGTCAATGCAAAAAAAAAAAAAACAAGAGAGAGTTGAAAAATTATTGGAGAAATGTCTCCTCTGGCATGGGCTCCACACTCTGGAGAAGGAGAAGGGCATGAGAAGGAAGAAGTGGCAGAGAAAATGGGTTATGAACTTATGGTTGCATTCCCCATTTCTGTGCAATGTTTGGGTAGATGAGAGGTTTTTAGACGTGTCCAATTTTTTCTCATTATCCTACTCTGATCTGATTCACAAAAAATTAAATTAATTTCTCCAAGTCCATGTATTTGCCCAGGGTGACACTCTTATGACATGTCCATGTCCTTATCTCAACCCACAAGCTTTAACTGCATTATTTTCCCCCTGTCTAATTAAGAAGTAGGGGCACTGAGACAGCAGCTTGCTGAGCCCCTGGAGGACAACCAAAGTCAACTAACTACACCTCAACTGCTTCTTCCTGGTCAGGTGCTCTGTAGCAGCCACCGTGTAGAGCAATGTCATCCCTGCTGATCTGGCTTTCCTGAACAGCCTGGCTGCACCCACCACAGCAGTCTGGCAGCAACAGCAACACATCCCCATCATCCCATGGCTCTGCAGCCAAGGCACAGAGGAGAAATGAGGCTGTGCTGGACAGGAGCCCAGGCAACGTGCACTAAACCTACACTTGCCCAAACTGCAGCCTGTGCAGTTCCCAGGACAGATCCTCCTGCACCATCAATGGTACCAGCCCTTCTAGCAGCCCTCCCTGCAGTGCCTTTTAGTGCCACCAAGCCAGAGGGATGTTTCCTGCACCTGCCATTGCCTGGCAAGAGCTCTGGGGAGCAGCTGCCAAAAGGAAATGTTGGGAGATCTGTCTTCCCCATCTGCTGGTTTTTGGTTCACTCTGCTGCAGAGCTGCTCCAGCGTGATTCTGCTCCACAGTAATACGTGGCTGCATCACCTTGCTCTGCTGCCAGGATTTGCAGTGTCAAGCTGTTCTGGGAGCTCTTCAGCCTTGCCTTAAAGCGATCTTGGAAACCTTCTCCATATTTATTACCCTCCTTGTAAATCCATTCCAGAGAGCCAGCTGGGCCCTGACGGTACCAGTACATGTAGTAGCTGCTCATACGACCTCCCTTCATGCTGCAGTGGAAGGTGACTCCATTTCCCTCTCGCACGGTCTGTTCCCTGGGGAACTGCTCCAGGATCACCTGGCCAGTGACTGCTGCAGAGAGCCAAGAACAAGCTACAGTTACTGCAAGATCCATCAAAGGTCAGGGCAATGCTAGTGGGGCTTTGGACTGGCACTGGACCTGTGGGAAAGCCAAATCCTCCCTTTTGAAGCCAGCTGACACAGACTGGCAGAGCTGGTGGCAGCTAGCAAGGCTCACAAGGAAGGAGACACCACATTTCCCTTCATCATTTTCGGTAAAACAGAATGCCTTTTCGGAATTTCCCCATAGAAGCAGGAAGGATTTGCACATGATGGGACAAATCCCTTTGTCCTTGCCAAGACAGCATGGTGAGGAACCCACTCTTTTCTCCCTGAACCTGCTCTGAGTGAGCACAGCAAAGACAAAGGGCTGTCCCAGGCAGTGGGGTTGTGCCCTGTGCTGCCATGCCCCAGCTGGGCTGTGCCAGAGGGGCCGCAGTGCCCCAGGAGCAGTGTCCAGTGCCAGGGCAAAGCGCTGGGCCCCGAGATGTGAGTGCAGCAGGGAGGTGCCCTGCGTGTGCCCAGGCTGCAGAGGAGGCAGCTGGCATGGAGGTGCCGAGCTCAGAGGCACAAGAGGAGCAGGGCTGCTCTCCCCGTGCCCCACAGGCATGGCTGGGCAGCTCCAGCCAAGGCACAGCTCTGGCTGCAAGCGCTCAGCACAGCTCCCCAGAGCCCTGCAGAGCCCAGGGCCACGCTCAGCTCCTGGGGCCATCAGCCCTTGCCTTCACTCACCTACAATGGGCAAGAAGCCCAGGCACAGGGCACTCCACATGGCCAGGCCCGCTCTGCGTGGCCTCTCTCCAGCTTCTCTGAGCCTGCACAGCAGCTCTGCCCACTCCTGCCCTGCCTGGGCCTGTGTCACTGCTCTCAGGCCCAGTCGCTGCTGGTCCCTCCCTCTGCCTATGACAACAGTGAGGGGGAGAGGTGGGGCACGCAGAGCAGAACTTGAAGTTCTTGGTGCTCTCCTGGGTGTCTCTCATTCTGGGTGGTGCAATAGAAGACCATTTGTTGGGCACTAAATGCTGTGGTGACATGGTGTGTGAGTGGCCAGCCCAGGCCTTTATCTCAGGAAGCCTTGCAGGCTGCTGCTGGGACTTTGGAGGTAACTGGGGAGGCTGTCTGCTTGTGCTTCCCCTGGCCCTGGCTCTGCTGAGATGCTTCGCCCTCATAGGACACCCCAACTCAGCTTGGCCAGAGCATGCCTAAGCCAAAGTGCTCCTCACCCTGCTCCCTGCACTCTGGCCCTGCACCCTGCTGGCTCCCCAGTGGTGACATTTCTCCAGCTGCCTCTTCCTGTCAAAGCCCTCCCAGACCCCTGCTCAGCAGCAAAGGCAACCCTGCACTCTGCAGGTGCTTTGCATGTCCCACTTAAGATGGGGACCAAGGAAGGCTGAGTGGGACTGGAGCCAGGCAGTCACCAGGCTAACTGGATGACAGAAGAACCTCGAACCTCCTCTACAGCGTAGAACATTGCAATTGGGACTCAGGAGAAGGAAAGCCTCAGTGCTGGGAAAGGAGCTCTGATGAAAGGTCAGGTTCCCCGGTGCTGCATGGGGATGGCACCTGATTATCTTCGGAACAGCCACTTTGGAATTCACCATCTCCAGATTTCGTGGGTGCTGAGCCCGACCCGAGCTGGTTTGTGTTAGGGCCGCGCACGGAAAGCAGCGCTGCGCGCTTGGACAGCGCCTGCTGCCAAAGCGACCCGTGGGCAGCGCGCCCGGAAATTCGCCCTCGTAGCACAGAAGGTCACTGGGAGCCGGGGCTGCCCTGCGCAAAATGCTGCCCGCAGCTGAGAGAGCTGATGGCTGCTCTCTGCTCGGCACTGCTGTGGCCACACTCGAGTACTGGGGGCGTATCTCGACTCCCCACTTTGCCATGTCAGTTGTTTTTCACCGGAGGATGGACACAAGGATGCTGAGCACAGAGTCATGAAGGGAATTTATTATTTTATCCTTCAGCTAAGCACATGGCTGTGCCCTCACCCAGTCTATGGCATATCCTCCCACAGAAAAAAGCAGGTCAGACCTGATGAGTGACTCTTGCTCACATAATCCCTGAGTGCTTGTCCTGTGTTGGATCCCTATCTCCTTGTCCCATGCAGGTGGTGGAGACAAGAGGTCAGTGGTGCAGGAAAGTACATTCTTGGAAACTCAGGCCCCATGCAGGGTGTGGAAGTGCTCCAGAATTCTGATTGATTCCCCTACTGGACATAGTTCAGTGCCTGGTTTCATTGGAAAACATATCTTGTGGTGTTTTTCTCTTGTTGTGGGGTATTCTGAGCTGGGAAGAGCTGCCTGGAGATGGGTGATAGGACAAACCAGCCCTGCATTCAGAGCTCCCAGTCTCAGGGACTGTTCCTTCTTGTAAGCAGGAGAATATTGGAGCTAGATGTTTTGCAGCTTTTGTCACTGAGGACTTCCAGAAAACACTTGTGCTACATGAGTGTTGAGAACAACCCTGTGTCCTCTTCAGGCTGCAAGTTTCAAAGCTGGAAAGGAACAGGGAAACCTGCAAATGATACAAAGAAAATTTGTGTTGGGCAAATGAGAGACACACAGAGGAGAGAGGAGGACTATTTGGAATGGGTTTGTTCTCTGTATTTCTGTTGTTTCCTGTATTTGAGATGTGCGTTCTGTCAGGAGTTAGGGTGTTCTAGTTGTTTTCTAAAGCTGCAGACACAGGTACAGGCCACCAGCTCTCGCATAAAGGTTCTGTGTGGTCATCAGACCTGATGCTGTTCTTTCTGGAGAGCCAGAACAGGCATAAGGAAAGGGGAGCAGAAGAGGAGCCAGCTTTGCTGCTCCTCTGTGCCTATGGCAAGTCTGAGCATCATCAGGAATTCTTGATGTTGTTTGTTTTTTGTGTGTTGGTATTGCCATGGTTGTTCAACTCTCTTCCTGTCTAAACACACATTTTCTCACTCCACCCTTTTGTTTCTCTCCCCCATGGCAGTGAGGGGGCCTGAGTGAGCAGCTGTGTGGGGCTGAGCTGCCTGATGGGGCCAGGGGCAGGAGCTGCTCACAGCATGTCCTGTTCAGTTCTGAATATCCTCAAGAATGGAACTTAGAGAGTCTCATGGATTTCAACAAAGTGTCAAATTCCCCTCAACATTTTCTTCTCCATGCTAAATCAACTCAGATCTCCCAGGCTCTCCTGATATGTCAGCTGTTCCCTCCCTTGTGTTCCTGGCTCTTCACTGCATTTGTTTCCCTCTGTCCATGTCCTTCCCAGGCTTGGGAGCCCAGCAGGGGACACAGCAGTCCCCAGCCCCAGCAGTGCTGAGCTGAAGAGGACTCCTCCCCAGTGAGCAAGGAGTCGGGTCAACATGCCAGGAGTCTACACAGACAAACAAGGCTGGGAAAACGTGGGCCCAATGCTGAATGGGATGGGAACCAGGTGACAGAGGACATGGGACATGGCTGAGGTCCTGAATGCTTTATTCACCTCAGGCTTCAGCAGCCAAAACAGCATCGAGGAATTTAATTTCCCACAGCCCAGGAGGACAGGCTGGGAGTTGGAATGTGTACCCTTGCATTATCCATGTCACTAAGCCTTCTCTAGGCCATAATAAAAGGCTTTGTCCAGAAGGTTTCTAGGGAAGTCAGTGCTGTGAGCACACCTGAATGAAGAATGCACAACATCCACTCTCTCCTCACCCAGCAAGACCATTTGTGTCACTGTAGAAGGCTGTAAATGTGGCTCAGCCAAATTCCAACTTTCCAAAGCCTTGCTGTCTGTCCCTGAGGAAAACGGGCTGGGAGAGGCAAGGCAAGGCACCAAGGAGAAATGAGGCCATGCTGGACAGGAGCCCAGGCAATGCACAATAAACCTGCACTTGCCCAAACTGCATCCTGTGCAGTTCCCAGGACAGATCCTCCTGCACCATGGTTGTCACTCACCCTGGGTGCTTGCATATTTCTCTTTAGCCCTTTCCATATTCCTACTTTCTATGATCCTGTGAAAGAGTCTCAGGCTTGCTTTGGAGTGGCTCAGTGGGAACACTAAATTGGGAAATATCATTCCTAAACCACAACTGCCTTGTTTGGCATCCAGTGTGGGGCATTAAGAGTTGAGATAAGAACAGATCTGCCCCAAGTGGGCTTCAGACCAATCTGATCTCAGCATTAGTTGTATCAGGAAGGGAGCCACTGTTGCTGCTGGGGCTGTTCCTGGGGCTGTGGAACCTAACCCTGTGTATGTTCCCATGGGAGCTCCCCATGATGATATTTATGAGGAGCTGTGGGCACTGAGAAGGGGATTGGGAAGAGGACAGAAACTCT